>NC_072773.1:12134604-12407104 GCF_022539595.1 Amphiprion ocellaris | reverse complement strand
GGTCCGATCCAGGCTAAACATGTACACACAAACAAACACACGGCAGAAAAAAAAAATCTAAAATTCTCACGTGTTCATTATGTAAATTCATATTTAAGTTTCATGTTTCCATTCTGGAACTGTATGGGCAGACAAAAAGAGAAGAGAACATGCACTGCTCTTTAATTGAGGTACCTCTGATGTGTTTTAACAGCAGAAAATGGAGGAGACTGTCTAATGATTATCAAAAGCACAGTGGCACTGGGCATGCATGTGTATGTGTGGTGGCCAACTGCTTCACGGCTGCACACAGTAACGCAATAACATCCAGTGTGTGAGCTTAAAACACCTGTGAGGCCTGTGTACCTTTATACTGATTGATGTCTTTTGTTTTAGTTCATCCCTCTTCTGGGACATCAGAGGTCAAGCTGAGTGAGTGGACAGCAGCTGGTAGGAATTCAGTGTGTGGTTCAAGGACATTTCAGTAGCGCAGATGTTTGCTGAGACAGTGGGATGGCTGCTGGTGGCATGAGAGAGCCTCCACAAGCCTCACAAAGCATCAGTGCATGTGTTTGTACAAACACATTCATTCAATATAAATGGATCTAATATAATCTGGGAGATAAATCTGAAAGGTCTGAGTGCTGATACACAGTCATGCTGTTAAATCCGCACTGTACAAGGTTATGTCTGCCTCAGTAATGTGATAACTACATGGTAGTTTACTGCTCCCTGTTGGGAAACTCGCTTTGCGCAAGACACAGCTTCAACTTGAAAGAGTTGTGCTCTAATAAACGTGAGCAGAGAAAAAGCTAAATGGCTCTGAGAGAAGAATTATAGAACTGTGTGGTGTCACCTGGTTACAGGAGGGTTTCAATTTTCAATATTTTACACATTACTAGATGTGTAAAACATGGCTTGTTGCTGCTGACGGTATCTCCTGTGGTATACACTGCATGAGGCGTTCATTCATTATGATCTCTGAAGGACCTATTTAAATTACCGCAACATAAAAGCCTATTCATGCTAAATAATACAAAGGCACAGCATTAAATAAAGAGAAAAGCCAACTAATGTAACTGAGAGAGTCCAAGTGAATAAATTGCATGTTTTCTGTCTTGCTAAATGATCAATTCACCTCAATCAACAGAAAATTAATCTTAATTACTTTTGAAAATCATTATTTTAGCAAAAGGAATTATTTCGAAGCAAAACTGGCAGAAATACCAAGGTTCCAAATTCCTGAATGTGATTTTTTTTTTGTGTTTGTTTGTTTCGAAGATAACTTCTAATGATATTTTGGGCTTTATTGGTTGAACTAGACATTAGAAAATGGACAGAATCTACATATATTCATAGACTATATCATGATAAATTATTTAGAATATACTAAATGGCAAATTTTAATAAAGGAAATAAGGAACACACCACCTTGGGCTCTCATACACTTGTATTTCAACGATGACCAAATGTGGGAGTCTACACTGAGAGACCATTTTTCACATAGTATTTTTTTCTGCATGCGAACTGTCTCAATCTGCACAAAATACTAAAACTGCACTGTCAAGCCAAGTCTCTCTTTCTCAGAGCATTTGTTTAGTGAGGCCTGAGGAAAGCCTTACAAATCACTAACACAATACTTGGTGGAGAAATAACACCAGTAAGAAAGTGTGCCCACAGTTGCAAGATTAACTCCAATCACAAGTCTTTGTTTTCCTGCAAATCACTCATTATAGTTGCTGTAGAACTGACTATGACTCTCGCTACAGTTACACGCACACAAAAATTCAAAAACTCCCTGTTGTTCAGTTCTCTCCTTCCCACCTTTTAATCATTCTTCCCCTCTTCCTCTGGCTCAGTATTGATGTGTGGGAAGCAGAGGTGGGTAGTAACGAGTTACATTTACTCCGTTACATTTACTTGAGTAACTTTAAAAAAAAAAAAACCTACTTCTGAGAGTAGTTTTACTCTGCCATACTTTTACTTTTACTTGAGTAGATTTGTGAAGAAGAAACACTACTCTTACTCCGTTACACTGGGCTACACTGGACTCGTTACTGTATTTACCACATTAGATATGCTTTATTTTGCTAGAGAGATGCCCCCAGTGGATCTATCATGACTGTGTTTCACCAATCAGATGAAGCAACAATAATCACGTGACTCCATGTCACCAGACATCACGTTGCAGTCACATGACCACATACTGCACAGCGGCACAAACTCTCGTCAAACTCGCGTGATACTTTTTTACTCTTACTTTAGTAATTTTTTGGATGGCTACTTTTTACTTCTACTTGAGTGATATTATTTTGAAGTAACGTTACTCTTACTTGAGTACAATTTTTGGATGCTCTACCCACCTCTGGTGGGAAGCCTCCTCATCGTGCAGCACACAGATGGTGATTGGCTCTCTGACCAACCAATATCTGGTTGATTGGAGTGTTTATGTGTGTTACACTTCTACAAAACCTTATGACAGGTAAATACCCACGTGCACATGCACATACACACTTGTACACAATCTGTCTTGGCAGTTAGTATCCAACATAATTAATAGCTGCCACAGTGTTCCTCTTTCCAAGCCAATAGTTATCTCTGACAGCAAGATAGAAAGTGAGCTTGTGAGAGAGAGACAGATGGCTGAAGTGTGCTAAAGCATAGTGGACACTGATAACAATAACACAAGGCAACTCTGCATGAGTGAGTCTGTGTGCAATGTTTTGTTTCACTTTTATGGTGCTGCCACAGGCTGTATTACAGTCAGTGCACATGGAAAGAACTTTCTCACAGTCGGGGTTTAACAGTGAGAAACAGAAGGCAGTGTGTAAATCAATGGCAAACTGCAACTGCAATTCTACAGCAAGTATTGTAGATCAATGTAAATGACTACAGGCACCAGTATACACAACTTTATTAACATGTTCACATATCCTGAGAACAGTTATAGGCTGTATTGTTGTGCTGAATCAGTTATTCCATTTAATCAGTCAATTAACTAGGCCGATACAGATGGATACAGCTATCATAATACTTTCCAATATTAGTGCATCACACAGTATTTTAAATACATTCCAAATGAATAAAGAACAATTCTTATGTGTGAAATAAACAGAATGATACATGCGAAAAAGTTCATAATTACCATCTAGTCCTAATAACACTTTGAAGAGGTCGCAATAGACCCCTTTGGCATAATTTTCTAACCTTTTGTTGACTAAACAACCAAAGGCTTTAAAGTGAATTCAGCAATTATGGAGAGAGAGGGGTTTTGAGATCACTGTTATTTCTCATGATTATGGAATGATTTTAGAGCTATTGCGCCATCACATTTAAATATACAGAGCTTTTACTTCCATATTGTGCTAAATTCCTGCTAACATACAAATCTGCATCAAAATAAGATTTAAAATAACGTTCTACGTTACATATAACTAGTGCATCTCATGCAGGACAATTTATTAAAAAACTGTACTTGAACTTCACTTCACTAGCTGAATTACTTATCTATAGACACTATGGTTTACTAATGTTCCTTAAATGCCTCACACACAGGCTAGACACCGCAGAGGCTAACTGGGTGTGCTAGCTGTGCACATGGAAGCCTCTCAGTACAGCAGCTAAAACAAGTTTGCGATCAAAAATGACCTCATGAGGAATAAAATAAGTTGTTCTAATGTCACATTTACCCAAGTTAAAAAGAGTTGATTTCATCTACATACACTGTCAAAATCACAGTCAATTACATGAATTAAATTGTGGGAGGCCAAACTCATGATCATGACACGATATTCAAATAATTGTCTGTTTAATTTTTAGACAGTTGACATGTGCAATACTTATCAGCCTTTGTTTACCCGTTCATCCCCCTGTTCTGTTTTGTGGACCAGTCTGAGCCACTCCATATGTTTCCCACAAACAGAGCCAGTGCTGTGTGTGAATACCATATTTTTTTCACTGATACACAGAACAGACCTTGAAGAGATATTCACCAAATCTGACAAAAGAATGGGATTGCATTGCAAACTCCACCTTAGATTGAATACCATAATTTAGTTTACTTCATGATGAAGCTAATCATAAGTTACAAACCACTAAAAACACACTTTAACTTGAAGTGTGATGTGTGAAATGACTAAAATGTAAACAACCTGAGATGAAATGGAACTTTGAAAATGGACCATTTTAGCAGAAGCACTAATAGGGCAACGGAAAGAAAACATGCACAAGGAGAAAACCATTTTAAGATTATCTTTATTGGAAATGGATGAAAGGGAACTATGAAGCATGAATATTTCCATTAGTATGACTTTAGTTTGTATTAAAAAAATAAGACCATCTAAATCAGCATAAAAATACATCTGTATATATACTGTATGTACATCTGCTTTCATCATTCTGTACATTCTTGCATCCATACAGTATACCTTTTGTCATTTAAGTTAAAATTAAAAAAAGGCTGAAACCGCTGGGTTTCAGCTGTGGTGTTCAGCACTTGAGCAACAGAGCGTTTTCTGCTCACATCAATCTCAATCTGTCCATCTATCCTCCGAAAAGGAGAGAAAACCAAACTTTTGGAGAAGTAACTTCCCCAACTTTGCGGCGAAGCTGATATTAAGCTAAAAGCAGAGGTGGGCAAAATTAAGTCAGCTACTGTGCGTGACTTCTATGGCCTGCTGTATTCATCCGACAAAATCTACTATTCAGCAAGTTGCTCGTGCAACACAGGAAAGCAGCAGAGTGGATCTAGATTCTGGCTGAGAAGATGGAGTGGAGGCTAAACAAAGTGCTGGATTGACATCGCAATGCAAAGTTCAGACATCAGGTAAATTGAGGTCACTCCTACTGGTGCCCTTTTTTTTTTTGTCTGCATTTATTCTCATTGTTTAACTCCACAAAAGGGGTGTCAACATTATATGAGATTGATGCATATTTTAGTCTTGCAGCCATATATTTTAATATTTAGTGCATGTGTGTGACCATCACCAGCCCTCCCTGAAAGCTAAGCAGACACTCTTTATTAGAATTCCCTATTATGAGCCACAGGGCAGCACCCCCAGAGAGCCACCGGGGCCACCGTGAACCACGCGGACCCAGAGAACAAGAGGGAGCAGCTACCGACACCCTCAGCGCGCCAAGACCGACCCAGGCGGCCCGGGGCACGAGGACCCACCCGCCACCCAAACCCCGACCCCGCCCGCCTCAGCCCCCACTAAAACCCAAGGTCCCCACAATGCGCCCCAACAACCCACCAGGACAGAGCCACCACACGCCACCAGCCCACACCACAGCCACAGCGCCCACCAGGCCGGCCAGAGGTGCCGTTTTTTTGAAAAGTGTGTTTGTGATTCAGGTAGACTTACCCTCCAAAATAAGCTGTCAGCATACCTACGAGCTTTAAGCATTAGTAGCTGTAAAGAGCTAAAGCTGCTTGTAGGGAAATTGTAGGCACAGATGGAAATCATTTCTCTTGCATCAACTTTACTGTCTTGATTTATGTGATACACATGCATTTTCCACCAGGACTTCACACTAAGAGTAGAGTCGAGGATGGTGGTTCACCCTTCACTATTTTATGAGCGCTATATTTCCTCAAACCAGCTTTGGTGTGAGAGACTCTCATATAACAAACACACTCCTGCAGCACTGCAGTGCTATGCCCTGTGGCGAGATGGGAAGCAGGAAGGCGATGTTTGCTTCCATGTCCAGTGGAGCCTTGCTGCTGCATGTGTTTTTCTGTGTGAGTGAATGTGCATCTGTGTGTCAGAGCGCGTATGATCCCATTTTGCACTGAGACAATGCATTCCATGGTTTATGTGAGCATGTGCATATAAACGGTCTGTGCAGTCAGTGGAATAGAGTGAAAACCTATCGCTGATCCTTCCTCTCTTGGGGAAGGTTCAGTGATGTGTATATTTCATGTGGGACCAATGAGTGTGAGTGTGTGAGGTCTGATCTGGACAGGTGAGCTGTAAGGGAAGAGATCAGATCAGCTATGGACGAGCAAAGTCTCCAAAACAGCCTCTTTCATAAAATAGCTTTTCATTTTACTGTGCGACGCGTCTCTAATCTTTGTCAACAAGTGTGTCAAAATCAAAATTACAACAAAACAGTATTACAAGAAAATGTTGCTCATGCACAGACAGTGGTTTCTCTCTCTCCTAATTTTGTCCCTTTTTTCACTCTAGAGTTTATTTATCACGCCGTACAGCAACCGATTTATATGGAAAACACTTTAATGTGCAACAACAAACATATCGCCTGCAAACGACACGGTCTTCTAAAGCATATGGCATGTTTCATCTATTAAAGGCTTTTTGGCTGAGTGATTTAGCATCTCCCATGTTCAACACATATGGAAACACAGATAAATGCTTCTCTTTGTCTCCACAGTCCTGCTCAGCGTGCTGGTGCTGCTGTCTCCTTCCATTTCTACCTTGAAAAACCGAGTGGGAAGAGAGAATGTGGGGAAGGTATTCATTTCTGAATCATCATTGGCTCACCAACATGATATGTTTCCCTCCGGAGGGAACACTAATGATCCTTAGCCTGAGTGACATATGTCTGAGGCCGATTAGGATGCCGCATCCCGACAACATATCAACAGGGATCATGTCAGGCTGAATTAGTTCAGCTCCACTAAGGTGGGCTGGAAACAAGTTTGCAAAGTGAGACAGGTGGGATTACATCACAAGCATGACTTCATGAGTCAGTACATTCAAAATGAAGCCTGGAACCAATGTGGTTTCCATCTTTGTGCTTTTTCTTTCATTTCTGAGCTGCACAGGAAGAACTGCAGACATACCAGAGTGATGCGAGGCATTTTGGGCTGCAAGCTGAACCTCGCTGAGCAATATATTCTTTCTTGAAACCTTCATTTTGGTTTTGATAGGAGTCGTCCTTGGCTTAGGAAAACATTACAGCATGTGTTCCTCCTTGCCAGCCTTTTGTCTTCTTTTCATATGGAGTGCTACAATCTCACGCTGTCTTCAATCCCACTTCATAAGCTCATTCCAAGTTCACAAACTGTAAATATGACGTGTCACTCATTCAAGTTCTGTGGATATAACAGCAAGATGGACTCTGCAATGACAGCCTTTTTCATTTAGTGGCTGTTTTTTTGTTTTGCAAAGCAAAAGAAGCAAGAGGGACAAAGCTGCAGAGTTGCAGCAGAAAGAGACTGAATTTAATGTTTTGTCCACTTCCATTTGTACTGTTGCGTACATGTCCAAGGAAACAAATAATGATTCAAACCACAGCATTATATTGTTCATGCGTCACTTCTATCATATATTTTTAATTCCCCCCCCCAATCACTAAAAAGATCACATCTCTGTAGCCTGGAAATCAGAGGAAATTCCAGCTTTATGACTCATATTAACCACTTTGTTGGTTTATGCGTTTGTGCTCAAGTTGTAATTACGATATTTCCAAAAGCACTTGAAGGCAGAATAAGGTGACAGCAGTACGTGGGTTTGCTGCTGCTAAACTGGGCAAATGTGTGGAGAGTTTGTCATTGGAGAGGAAGCCAGAACATTTCAGGCGAGCAGCCTTGAAATTTAGATTGCATCAGATTCTCTTTCCATTTAATGGAGTGCCAGACTGCATTAACTTGAATCACTTATGCTAAATGTAGGGCTATTCATATGGTAAGTGGTGCTAGGTGTGTATTTTTCAAGCATGAATTTATGGATATCTGTGTAGTAAAGATATGAAAAGTAACAACTGCTTTCATTAGGAAATATAAGGCAGAAACAGACAGAGAAAGGGAGAGACCCAGGGGCCTTGTTGGCCATTATGCATGCAGCGTTTTCATTTTCATACACGGCAGCAGGAGATAGAAAGAATGCAGCTGGTGGGTGTGTGTGTGTGTGTGCGTGCCTGCGTGTGTGTGTGTGTGTGTGTGTGTGTGTCACCTCTGGTTGCTGGACCACTCTGTGCGGGGTACGACACACAGTTTTACTGAACAATTAACACAGTGATGAAATTGTTCAGCGGGCTACAGCAAGACCAAACTGAGAGCTTTCAATACTGCTCACATCCCCGGACAGTTGCTACTGTAATAAAATCTCTGTCATTTCATAAGAGGAAGTTCCCCATAGAACAGTACTTAAACTGCAACACATGAAATGTTATTTCTAATAACCAGCATTAAAACAGATTCATGTTAATGCTTCGGATGCTTCATATTCTCATGGGTTAAAGAGAGTAACAACATACAGTTTGACAGTGCATTAAATGTGTTTCGATGAAGAACATCATGGTTTATTTGACACATTAAAGCTGCATTAATAAGAACAGCAGTATAGTAATTGATGTCTCTCAGCCCTCATACACCGCTGGTTAATCTGTTAGCTAACTAGCTAGCTTGCATACAGTGGCTGAGTAGCACATCTGGCAGTAACATTAGGAAAGTGTCACGTTGTTGCAATACTAAAATTTTTATTATGATATGTGGTGCAAATGAGGGAAAGTAGTTTGTTGCTTTTTTCTTGCTGTCATACAAATTCTATCCACATTGGTGCATGGACATTGCATGCAAATATAACATTTTTTTTGCTCACTGTGGGCTAATTTTTCACTCTTTTACTACATCCTGCACAGCCATGACTTGTAAAGAAAACTTAAAAATTGTCTCCTGTGCAGTGTAACAAAGTTATAATACCATGAACCATGAAAAAGAGACAAAGAACGTAGTTTTTTTGCTTTTTTCTGACTGACCAGCATGTTGCATACGAGTAGTTCAACGATCAATGGAAAGTTTAAAATTCTACAATTCCTTCTGGCTCTTGATGATTTTTGAAAAAAACTTGCTTTTTAAACCTGCTAGTTGCTTTTATGGTTCAGGGGTTTAAGTGCACCTCAAGTTACAGGTGTTGTTCATTCGCTTTCCTCATCTCGACTCCCCCATCATGACATCGTCACGACACAAGCAAAAGTTTGATTTTTCCAGAGGTGGGTAGAGTAGCCAAAAATTGTACTCAAGTAAGAGTAATGTTGCTTCAAAATAATATCACTCAAGTAGAAGTAAAAAGTAGTCATCCAAAAAAATACTCAAGAGTAAAAAAAGTATTTGGTGAAAAGACTACTCGAGTACCGAGTAACTGTTTGATTGTAATGTCCGATTTACTTTTTAGAAATGATTTGATCAGACAAACAAAAATGTAAAATAGTGTGCAAATTCTGGTCTTTCCAAATAATAAAAAAAATAGCAAAAATAAATAACATCTTTACAAAATGACAAGTTAAGGCACAAGAAACACAAATTTCCAAATCTCAGTTTTTCACAATATAAAGCTTTTGAAACAAATACCTGTAGTAAGGTAACGTTTGTATGTTTGAACAGTGCAAATTACTTCCACTGACAAGATGTACTGAATTTCACTTTCCTCCAAATGGCACAGGCTCAGAAGATAGAAAGTAACATTACAACTCGGGCTGGACCCCAATATCCAAATACTCAGTGGTTGTGGTGGTGTCCGAATATTAATTTTGAGATCTGAATACTCGGATTCCTCCCTCCCCCATCCTCTTGCTTCTGTCTCTTCCTCATCACTAAAACACTAAGAGCAGTGGCATTGAAAGCACCTGCATGAGCCACCGAGGGGCCACAGGTGGGAGGAGTCCATGACGACTGAGACGCGTGGAAGTGTGTGTTGGGAATGGAGGAGGAGGTGGTAGTGGAAAGGTCATCATGAATAGTACATGAGGGTGGATGAGGTCAGGCTGCTCAATGTCCGTCACCTCCTGCAGATGATCTGCAGCTGGTCTGGGTGGGGGTTTGTGACTGGCCAGACACCGGTGTGTGTGTGTGTGTGTCTGTGCATGTGTGTGCATGTGGTAGCCGTGATCTCTTCCATATTCATGTCTCAGCCTTACCCATATGTATTCAGCACCACATGAGACCCTTTACATCCTGGAAATTGGGCTGGAAATAATAGATGGGTGGACATGGGGGTGGAAGTGTGACCTCTGACCTGCACTCTGCATGTGTGTGTGGGGCTCAAATAAAGAGTCTTGATTGGTGCAGATAGTTTGAATTAATGCCTTGGTTACAAAACACATAGACAGATAGAACACAGATGGCTTCCATAAAAAGGTAATTTTCATTGGTGCCCTTTCGATTACATTCCAGTCTAGTTTCGTTGCTAAACACACAACATCTAGGACAGAATACAAGAGCTAATACATCATACACAGAATTGTCTCTTTGTTATATTTTTTCATATCTATCTTGTCTCCACTGCTACAATGAGACCAATCAGTAGCTGGGCAAGGCAGAGACTTGTGTAACCAAATGGCAAAAAACAACGATTACATCAAAGACTGAAATATAATTGAATCACTAAGAGGTTTCGCTACTGTTTTAAAAAAGGTTTTAATCAATATGCAGGGCATGAACAGCTTCCAATGAGCCAAATTCATTCTTCTTTTATTGTTTTAGGTTCTGTATAATCAAGTATGAGATTAGAATAACAGCTGGCAAAATCCTATTTTTTTCTACTGGAAACTGCTCATGAACATAAAATCAATTAGAAGCAAATGACAAAAGAAATTTAACTTTCATGCTAAGCTTTTTGGGCAAATGTTCTGTATAAATGTAAGAGCGGAGATGATTTGAGGCTAATTTTAACTGACAGAGTTTGAATGTAGCAATGAGAAAATAACAAATAAGAACATTTAAGTACTACTGCTGTCACATGTACACAATGAACAGCCACAAAAGATGGTGTTTCAGCACAAACCGGCTGTAATTTTTGGTCTTAAAGGGACATACCATAGTTTTCATGTGTCTCAACCTATATTCAGCCCTCTGAATCCAGTGCGTGAAAACCAGCGGAGGAAAGTAACTTTAAAAACATTTACATTTAATTTCGATAAAGTCCACTTGAGTATCTCTGTATTATGCTACGTCATACTGTACTTCCACTTCACTACATTTCCCAGGGAAATATGGCACTTTCTACTCAGCTACACATATTTGAAATATTTTTTACTGTCCTGTATTGGAGGCTTTACTGGTTTTATTAAGTACTGCTCAACCACTGGTAAAAAATAACAGTATAAATTCTCCTGTGCCTCTGTAGGAGCTCAGCCAAGTCAATGACACTAATAATGCCACCAGGGTCCACCAGTCTTTAACAAAAAACCTGCTTTACTAGAGACAGCGTTTAAAAGAGTAATCTGTAAACAACAGTAGAATTTAATAGCTACACTAAAGTAAGCCTATTGCTAAATATGGTGAGGAATTACGCCGAAGATATTTTTGCGCATCATTAGAAGGAATCAGAGAAGACAAAAGCAAACTAATTCACTTGAACATTCTCACTTGAAATATGCAATGACTTGTTACATAATGAGAGTGTCACTGATCTCAAACCAAACAGACTCAAAATGTTCATCCTTAAAAGAACTTTTCTAGAATTATGGCCTGCCAAGTGTCAGTACTGAGAAATGTGTCCAAAAAGTGCTGGACTGACTTATTATTACCAAAGGTAGAAGAACAGGCAGTACCAGCCCTCCACTCTCCCCATGCACACACATCATACACTCCACCTATACACTTATCTCTTCCGTCTCTGTTTTCTGCCTTCACTCTTTTTCTTTGACACCTCAGTGTTTCATTATTAATCTGTACACCAACTCTCTCTTCAATCAGAACCCTTCCAGCACACACAGAGGATTTAATAATTGATACATTTCCCAGGACTCTGTCTAAAAATAGTTTAATCAACCTATTCACAATGCATTTTTAAGAACAAGTACCAGATCCAGACTTGAGGACAAACTACGTGCCTCGGACGTAAGACCTGGAATTGCAATTCATACCTGGCACACACTGACGCCACATTAATCCTTGACTCGATGGAGGTGAGAGAGATAAAACTGAGGGGGAAGACATGTACAGTGCTAAACCGAGGTGTATTAATAACACTAGCTTCCTGCTCAGCACTGATCCCCTGTTGGGCCCTCAGGCAGCAGCATATGGCCCCACCAACACCCAAACATACATAAAGCCAACAGCACTTTATATTAGGTTACGCAACGCAGGAGCAATCCCGCATAATCCTTGACTATCCTTGAGGCCTTATCCCACCATAGACAAGTGGGAAGTTTAGAAGCTACAGAAAGCACAGCAAGGGCAAAACACTGGTATCACAAGCACCTTATCAACGTGAATGCTTTGACCTAAAGCATCAAAGAAAAGGCAAGCATTTTTACAATTTGCCCCAAAAACAAAATGTAGGGAGATGACGAAAAAGCCTGTGAGGGTATTTGTGAGGTTTCATTTTCCAAGTCTCGAACTGTTTTTGCCCTTTTTGCAGGAAGCTTTGATTTCTTACAGATGCTATGCATATCATACCACCCCACTACAGAGTTGCTGCTGCTGCTGCTGCTGGGAGGAGAACAAAAAATAAGAAAAGAACAAGCACAAAATAAATGAATAAAGTACATATGGAAATGTTTGTTAACGTCCCATGTGCTACATAAGGTATAATGTCCATGGTGGTGTTAAGTTTCTTGTGTCTTTACACTGTATTTTAACCACACTGCATGTGCAGTAGTGGTAATGAGATATTAAATAGCACCAGGAGAGCTCAGTTTTTATTACTAAGAGTGAAGCTGAAATTATAAAGAGATTCCCAATTAGTGCCTTATCTTACCCAACAGTTTAAAGTTCAATATCTGTGTGGAATACATTATGAAGCGTTTCTTTCTCTCTTTTTTCCTACTGATTCTTCTGCACCTTTTACCACACAGCAGAAGCTCAGAGTGTGATTGCAGATGGTGTGTGGGGTTCAGTTTGTGTGCATGTGTTCCTCAAGGCAAAGACAGTGATGGTGCTCCTTAATTCTGACTCTTCTCACTGAAACTGCCTCTGGTCGTAGAATCCCAGTCCAGTTCACACAGTATGTGCTCATGGTGCAACTGCTTTAAAGAGGGCAATATAATATATAATAAATGCCAAGTGTGAGGAGCAGCTCAGTCAGATGACACAGTCTGAGTTATGGCTTCACCTCCCTGGGCTACACATGTTTACATTCAGAGTACGTAAAGCTCAATGAAAGCCTCACTAAACAACAGGAGAGTGCTATACTGCTGCAGCTTACAAATATAGTATGAACTCTGGTGTCTCTCTTAGCTTAAACTGGATGCAACTGTAATGTCAAAGACAAATTTCCTGCAGGAGAAACATTTCGACAGTGCATACTTAATGACACATCTTCATGTTGGAATATGTGTCGCATATGTTACCTCCGTCTGTGAAATGTAGCAATCTGGTCTCATTAAAGAGCCCTCTACTCACATATTTGAATATAATATACTCTAGGTATTAATGTGGAAAATGTAGGCTGTAATCAGCATTTGTAAGAAATGTGCAGTTCTGTCAGACAAAATGTCATGGTGAAATGTGTGATGATGTGTCATGGAGTTAAATAAGTTTCAGTTGAGGTGTGATATAATATTCAAGCTCAAACAATTTTGCTGGACTCTCATCATGAAAATTTATTCTTGAACTGCCACCAACAACTAATCTATCAGCTATTTCCCTAATTAGTCTATCAATTTAAACTGAGAGGTAGAACATTCCAGAACAACACATGGATAGTCCAGAGACCCTTTCCCACAGCTGTAAGTTTGGTAAGAAACCATTTCAGAAGACAGCTTAACTTAAAGCTCACACTTAAATGTTTCATGGCTCTTATCCAGGTTGTTTTCTCCTGACTAGATCCTTGCTTGTGTTGTATCTACTCTCAGATGTACGTCGCTTTGGATAAAAGCATCTGCTAAATGAAATTGTCCAACTGTAAATGGAACATCTGCAGATCGGATGTTTACTATTAAAGGACCACTCATGGCTCTCTTGGAAGCAACAGGAGGCCTCCTACATCCACCAGAACCTGATAAGGGTCATACAGTGCCAATTGTGAGGAAGACCACACCTCTGGAGAAGAGAAGATTGCATTCTTCACTGACTCTCCTGACTTTTCTCTCTCCCTGACACCCACAACTTCTGACAGACTTTTGTTTATGAGACTGATCAATACAAGCAGATTTGATTAATTTATGATTTTTCAACCTGAATATTCTTGATAAAGGTCTCTCAGATGGCCTAATTTAAATATCTGAGTGGTGCCCCTGATGAACCAGTGCAATTTTAATCACAAAGTCTAGTGTCTATATATGTCTACATATGTGATGTGGCCACGTGAGGCTACACATTTTACATATTCTTTAATCCTATTATTTGGCACAGCCGTGCAAGGCTGTTACGCTACATCTTATTATTATTTACTGCTCCCAGGTGAGACTACTTTCTGCGATGCAATTTAGATATTTTTGCTATAAATAATTATAATTCCATGTATGGGGCTATTTTCGCTACACTAAGATACACTAAGATACTAAGATAAAAAGGTGGCTTATCACTTAAGGAAGAAAAATGCAAATGACAACAGTTTTATCATATACAGTACATGTGAGCACAGAGAGCGGAACAGAAGCAAACAGATGTAAAGTGCTTCTACACTAAATAGCTCCTGTGTTTCTTCTTCTGGTGTGCATGCGGACATTGTGCTATGCTGCTATGATCTTCCATCAAAACTTTGTACAGCGCAATAATCGATAATTGAAAATTCTCACCAATATTCACCAATACTGACCAATGACTGGAGCTGAAAAAGGCAGACGTTGTAATGCAACAAAGCGGCTAAAAGGCTCATGTAGGAAATAAGGAGCAGTTACAACCTGAAATTTGTGTATCATCTGCTTTCATCTTCTGTCCAAAATAATATGATAACAAGCTATTAACACAGAAGTGTTCATCAAAACAAAACTGTGAGGAGTATCATGACATCATCACCTCTTTCAAATTTGTATTTACAAAACAATTTCATATGTATTATAGTTTTGATGTCTTATAGTTTTGATGTCTTCAGCATTAATATACAATGTAAAAAATAATAAATAAAAAACATTGACTGAGAAGGTATGTTCAAACTTTTCACTGGAAGTGTATATCTTTCTAAATAATACATCATCCCACTGTGTCTTTAAAAACTAAAGCAAGAATAAAATTCAAAACAGAAGATAGACTAGACAGATGGAAGCTGTGGTTTTGATTTTAAATCCTATTTACACAGGATACATTTTTTAAGGAAGCAAAAGGCTTCTCTGTGATAATCCTGTTCTTCATGATGTGCAGTATTAGCTGTTTAATCTAGATTGAAAGCCTTTCCCTAAATAAAAAGAGAGCTGCTAAAAATTTAAACAGATGACAGCGCTGCTGTACCTGTGTGCTGCATATAGTTCAGAGCAGTGTGCTGGGATAAAGTGTGCGATGTCTCTGCTGATTTCTCTCCTGGCTCATTAAAACTTGATGAACCTGAACACTCCCTCTAAAAGCAGTGGCGGCTCTTTGACAGAGTGGGGCTTGCCTCTGTCCATTAGCATAATATGTTCAGTGATAGAAAAGGGCAAGATCATAAGGAAGACAGGGTTTTAGGAAGGTTGACTTTCTGAAAACGTGCATACCGTGTCTACCAACTAACCAAGTAGCTCAACTAATCATTAGCACTGCACTGGTCAGGATTGTATTTTAAGAAAGTAAATTCAAAGTATTGACTGGAAGGTGTTGGTCATAATGACAATCCTTTAGAGTATCATCACCCACCTCTACCATTTCCCTGGACTGTACAGGGAATCTATGCCTCCATGTCTCTATGACTCTGTGCTCAATGTTTTGGTTTAGCAGTCAACAACTGCAAGGCCAGTACATGGATCCACATGATTGGTAGAGACTTTAAAAATGGGTACGTGCTTCTGTTCATACTACAATAGGTACGCTTTGGTCTGCTATATACATGGTCCCATTGCTTCTCTTATCAAACCCAGAAACACACACAGGGCTCCTGTGGTTGTTACTGAAAGGCTGTGAATGCACTTTTTACAGCATATAGCAGCTGGTTACAGACTGGCCTGTAGCACCGTGTCAATGTGATTATTCTTCAGGAGTGCTGAGCACAGTGTGCTCCAACGATGGAAAGCATGTACAAAGGAGAGCAAGTCTAAAGTCCAGCAGCAACTACTTCATTTACATTTATTTAAATGATGAATTATAAGGGTAAAGATAACAGAAAATCACCTCGTAACCAATTTAAAGCATTATGTTTTACTCTGGCATATGTGCAGTTGGTGTACTTGCAGTGGAGGCAGTCAAAATTTTTGGGCAGCACATGAACCACCATGGACTTGGATAAATAAAGACACAGACACATACATTACATGTGTGCACAGTGTTCTCATCATTCACTGCCAGCTACAGCAGGTAGCTGTTTTCAGAACAAAACTGATCATCTGTAGCAAACGCAGCTACTTTGTCACAGCTTTAAAGTGACCGTAGGTCATATCATTTCAATTTTAATTTTAGATGTAATCACAAATTTTGACCATACCACGTCCCTAACAATGTTTTAATGTTTCCGCTAAATATACACTATCATTCAAAAGTTTGGGGTCACGCAGACAATTTCATGTTTTCCATGAAAACGCACACTTTTATTCATGTGCTAACATAATTGCACAAGGGTTTCTAATCATCAATTAGCCTTTCAATACCATTAGCTAACACAATGTAGCATTAGAACACAGGAGTGATGGCTGCGGGAAATGGGCCTGTGGCAATTTGTGTTCAATTTCCCATATCTTCTTTGCTGACAAGTACACAGTTACAATACAAGCCAAGGGAAGGAAGACACTGGAGCAGAAGAGAGAAACAAAGAAAAGGCAAAAAACAAAGTGAGATCAGATAAGGGTCAACATCTGATGGCAGGACTGTAATCGGCTGCAGAGTGATGTGGAGGATGTCCTGTTCCTTCTGGACAATAACAGCAGCTGAAGAATCTTAAGGACCACTCAGCAAAAGATTGGGCTTCTTTAGGTAACTGTTAGATGTGGCAATTTTTATACTGGAATGATCAAGGATCATACACTGTCTGGATATCTTTTTTTTGGGGGGGGGGGTTTTTAAGAAGTCCTCTAAATTTGGTGTTCTGATCAAACTAGAACCTACTGATGTATTTAAGCATCAGCAACCCAGTTCTTGTGTTTGCTGCATGTAGAACACATCACCTCCTGCGTGACAGCAGACTTTTCCCCTGTGTTTAGAACAACTAATGAAAAGCTTTACTGATTAGATACAGACTGAATAATTCACTCCATAAAATCTAAGAACTGCAGACAGAAACGGAGATGAATTTATATAAGAAATGTTGCAGATTGTGATGTTTAAAATTTAACAAAAAATTCTAAGCTGCATCTGGGAGAGTGAAATATGTATGGCTGTTTGCAAAATTTAACTTCATGGGGACTCAGTAAGATCCCTTCGAAGAAACATTCCACTGAAGTGGCCTGGATTGGAACATATGTCAGTGTATATACACTGCTGGTCAATAGTTTGGGGTCGCTTAGAAATGTCCTTATTTTTTGAAAGAAAAGCATTTTTTTCAATGAAGATAACATTAAATGAGAAATACATAATTACAGTCTAGACATTGTCAATGTGGTAAATGACTATTGTAGCTGGAAACTGCTAAATACTCTGCCAAGGAACGGTGGAGTTATGTGACGATTGGTGTACGTTTGTCTGTCTGTCTGTCTTTCTGTTAGCAACATTACTCAAAAACAAACAAACAGATTTGGATGAAATTTTCAGGGAAGGTCAGAAATGACCCAAGGACCAAGTAATTACATTTTGGCATTGATGTGGCTGATAGTCTGGATCCACGGATCTCCATAGGGGTACAGAGGAACATTTCCAGCAACCATCACTCCTGTGTTCTAATGCTACATTGTGTTAGCTAATGCTGTTGAAAGGCTAATTGATGATTAGAAAACCCTTGTGCAATTATGTTAGCACATGAATAAAAGTGTGAATTTTCATGGAAAACATGAAATTGTCTGGATGATCTCAAACTTTTGAACAGTAGTGTATATGTGCTGCTGTAGGCAGCTAAAAGTCAATCTTGAGCTGTGCTTGAGTTTGAAAAGTGTTTGATTGGCAAGCAGCAGGGGGAAGACTAGTCATCATCATATAGCGAAGCTGGTTTATGGTGCATCCTTTGACAAATACCCATCCCTGTTTGTTTACCTGCATTAGCTGGAGGGTGTGCTGATGCATATTAATGACAGTGTGTGTGCTTGAATATGTATGTGCTCATATGTAAGCATGTGTATTTACCAAGCCCACGAGGCTCTGTTTCCTATCTTCAACACCATCTTTTGCAGGAGGACTACTATGACCAATCTAACACTGCCCCAGGAACACAGTGTGTGTGTGTGTGTGTGTGTGTGTGTGTGTGTGTGTGTGTGTGTGTGTGTGTGTGTGTGTGTGTGTGTGTGTGTGTGTGTGTGTGTGTGTGTGTGTGTGTGTGTGTGTGTGTGTGTGTCTGTGTGTGTCTGTGTGTGTGTGTTGGCTGCCATCTGGCCCTGTCACTGGCCTGCCTCATTGTAGCAGCTCCTGACCTGTGCGACCATCTAACAGGACTGCTGAACCTGGCTGCCATCTCTAACTGCTCCTGTTCAAAGCCACTCCAGAACAAGCCAGACAAGGAGAAGAAAAATACCAAAGAACTCAGTTATCTGATTGAAAGACATAAATAGGGAGCTTCACATCATCACCCAAACCAATCCCTGTTCCACTCAGCTATAATGGAACTGGTCGGTAGGGGTGGGAAAGTGATTGAATCTTAGTGTGGCATCAGATGAACCCAGCATGGAGCTGAGGTAATTGCACATTCTGTTTTTTTCCCCCTTTGGTGCTTCTGCGTGGACATAAAAGTCTCATTTGGAACAAGAGGAAATGTATTGCCTCTCAGGGGATTGATGAGTGCTACATGGCTAAACCCCACCCCTTGTAGACATAGATGCACCCACCACATGCTGCGTTTAGATCCAACTCACAACATGCTCCACTGACCATTCACTTAGCAATGCAGATTTGAGCTGTGCAATGATTGGCTTGATTGAGTCAATTCTCATCCTTTATTAAAAGTCATTCGCTGATGTTGTCCTTTGATATGATGGAGAAGAAGACAGCTGAGCTACCAATGGGGCATTAAATAGTGCAGGGAACAGTAGTCTAGCAGAGGCACCAACTGGAAAAGCAGTTTTAATTAAATTTCTCTAGCAGCTTCTGACAAACGCACACCCTTGCTCTCACACACTCTGAAGGTGCTAAGTCATCCCCCCAGGCTGACAAACCCTCAGCACCCAGGGCAAAGGGGAAGGGATTTCTGGGAGAGGGAGGAAGAGAGAAGAAGAGGAGGATGAATGAGGAAGAGATAAATCAAAGTCAAATTTCAGTTCAGAGCAATTTCTGAATGATAATAACTTAATGTTAGCAATATGCAGGTACTTGTATCTGAGTTGCTCCCCGAACTGTCATGCCCTTATTCTCACTTTGTACAATTCCTTCTTTTCCTTCTACTGAAAAAAAAATCCATCATTCCTCATGTCCTACCTTTATTTTCTTTCCTCAGTTCTTTCCTCCCTTTCTTCCTCCCTTTGAACCACAGTATTACCTTTGATTCTTTTCCTAGCTCTCGTCAGTGTTGTGCAGTGTTTTGCCAGTGAAACTTAAATGCAAAGACATACACTACCATTCAAAAGTTTGGGGTCACTTAGAAATTTCCTAATTTTACACACGTGTTTGTATTGTGTAACATTTAATCAAGACAAGACCTGGAAGGTTGTAGCCGCAGTCAGGGTCGTGTGTGTGTGTGTGTGTGTGTGTAAGGAAGGGATGTGTGCGTTGTTTGTATTGTGGTAGTGTCTGTGTTTGTGTTTTAGTTTTAGAGGATGCAGGATAAAGAAAGGAAATCCAAACAATCCCAGAGGAGGGCTGCACAATGCAGAAAAAAAATCTGCTCCGGTTTGGAGTTTGGAAAAGCATTTTCCAACTGTTCATTTTGCCACAGTAACAGCTGATTAAACACTGATTTATCCTATCAGGCAAATATCTATAAGACAACAGTCTCAAGCACTCCCACTGGAGACGGTGGCCTTGAATCAAGCTGTAACACCTTGATGAAGTGGAGGTGAAGCGATCTGTCACTTGATTTGGGAAAATTACTGAAGAGATACGACGGATGCAATAAGATGTATAACAGGTTTGTTACAGTAAGAAGAAGTTTTTGCAGTGTTGTGACAGGAGACACCTGTCGGAGATAAGGGCTGTCAGCCACCACTGGGAAATGTCACCGCTAATACATATCACATGTGGAGGGACTCACACTGAATGCCTTGTTTCCGACAAGAGAGGAAGTGTGTGTGTGTGTGTGTGCGTGCGTGCGTGCGTGCGTGCACGCGTAAAGCATGAGGTCACTTGCATTGAAATGTGCAGCACATGTTGAGCACATGTGGTTGCACTTCTGGTGAATGCGAATGCATTGCTGTTATATGACACACAACCTACTGAGCCATACATCAGACAAGACACAGACATAGAAAGCTTTGGTTTCAGCTGTGCTTGTGTCATTTGCAGGCCTGTTGCATGTTAATGCAGACAGCAGACTAAAAGTGTGGTGTTTTTTTTTTTTTTTTCTGTAAGTAGCCCACTACTTACAGCATTCAGGAGAGTGTTCATGCTTGTTATGCCAGCCCGCTAGGTCACTTTCAAATTGCATATTTGGCACACTGCCTTTATCTTGTCATTGCTCAATTTAAAGTTCCCACACAGCTGAGGTCTTGATCATTTTGTCTTCCCTTTAACTGCCAAGGAGAACTAAAGCGTGATGTTCACTGTTAGTGAGAGGGATGTCAGTTGCTGCAATGCATATATCCCCGCATTTCACAGTGCAATTATGAAGTATAAATACAGTATAAGAATGAACTGACAGGATGTATTTTGCAGTTCACCTTTATTAATAGCTAACACTTAGCAAAAGACAAAAAAAGAAAAACAAACTATATCTGCAGTTCTAAATTGTCTGTAGGTGTGAATGTGAGTGTGATTGTTTGTCTCTATATGTAGTCCTGTGATAGACTGGTGACCTGTCCAGGTGTCCCTGTCTTCACCCTAAGTCAGCTGGGATAGACTCCAGCCCCCCTGTGACCCTAATGAGGATTAAGCCGTGTATAAATAATGGATGGATGAATGGAAATACATCTGCACAAAATAAATATCCAAACTGTCAAAAATTCTCGGTCCACTTTTGGTCAAACGTTAGGAAAATAAAAACAGACTTAGCTGAGTTATTATTATTAGAACATAGGACACAGAAATGTCTATACAACACATGCAATAAATACATCTTAAAATGTATTTAATGAAATATTGTTTCTAAACTTTTTTGGACACTTGAATGGCCCCTGTGATTTATTGTTGCACCACCATCAAATCAAAAACCACCAGGAGATGGCTTAATTAAGGGAATGGTCCAAATTGCTGCAGCAGATGCTGAGACATCCTCACTTTCATGCCTCAGTATGGGTCAAGCTCCAAGAACGCTGAGTCCTGCATTTCCCATAATGCAACTAATAACATCTTTTAATTACAACTCCCCTGCCCTGTACAAGCTACAAGCACAAAAGTGCATCTACAGGCAAGTAAACTGATCTTAACACCCTGAAACTCACACAGCTTCTGGGTGTTTTCGCGTCTTGTCAAATTTTTAATCACTGTCGGCTCATTTTTAAAGGCACTATAAAGTCAAGCACCACAATCACTAGAACTAGAGAGAGCTCAAAAGTGCCTTTTGTGCAGTTAACCAAGTTAGAATGTAACAAATCATGAGGAAAAACAAAAAGAAAAAGTGAAAGCTAGAACAGTCATTTACCACATTAAGAACGTCTAGACTATATTTCTTACTAATTTAATGTTATCTTCATTGAAAAAAAAATAAAAATTTTCTTTCAAAAATAAGGACATTCCTAAGTGACCCCAAACTATTTAACGGTATTGTTAGTGGTATAAATTAGGTGATTTTTAAAAAAAAATTGGTTCTTTTATTTAGCAGGATCCACCAGCCCTCTTTTCTTTGTATTATCACCATTCTTTTGTGTTAATTTGCCGCTGAGCAATAAATTGCTTTACCAAGCTAATATCATCTGATGATTTTTGTTCCACCCAGCTGACCCTAGCGGTTGGGTCGTAACAAAGGGTTAACGTGTGAAACTGGAAAAATGACCTGCTAAATACACTCAGTTGCCTCACCTAAATGCTTCACTCCTTTTACTGTGATGGGCGAAAGGTCTTTTATTGAATTATGTGCTGAATATATACATTTTCTGCAGTATAACCACCTTAACCCTGACCTTAAATGGGGTTGAATCCAACATCCATAAATGGTAAATAGCAGTGGAGTCAAGTTGCTAGAGCCCACACAGTACACACACACACACACACACACACACACACACACACACACACAGAGTACACACACACACACACACACACAGAGTACACACACACACACACACACACACACACACACACACACACACACAGAGTACACACACACACACACACACACAGAGTACACACACACACACACACACCTACACCTACACACACACACACACACACACACACACACACACACACACTACAGGTGTTTGCCTTCAGTGACACCAACCCTTAATTACAGAGTCTACCGAGTGCATGAAACTCTGGAAGATCAACTGCAAGAATGCTGAGCAGATACACAGACACAGTGGTCTGCCTGTTGGCTCATTATGGAAAAACCTTTGGGGAACTTTTGGACATTTTTCATTGGACTTCCTGTTCTTCTGCTCATCATCATTATGTCAGTGTAGAAATTTAGCTGTTCACACAGTACAAAACCTGTTCAAATAGCCAAATTAGAGAGCTGTGCACACACTGAGCCTCACATGTTGATTCACTGTGTACAATCAGGAGACACATGCAAACTTCCATCCTTTTTTTCCTGAAAAAATTAACACAATGGCTAAATTGTTCAAATTATCCTCAATTCTTTGTTGTTTTTTCTATTTCTATCCTTCTCTTTCTTTCTCTCCCTCATTATGGAAATGAGGAAGCAGGTGGATGTGCGATTTTGTCGGAATGTTAAACACATTCTCTGTTCTGTGTGCTGCACACACTCTGAAGTGTGTGGCTGAAAATCTGATGGCGATGCAATGAAACGATAAGTTAAATACGCAGGGAGTAGATAAAAAAATACAAACCAAGTCATCTTTGGGAGGAAATTAATTCCCCTGATTCTGTCACAAGTGCACGAAACATCATTCAACTCCTTTCCGACTGACAGACAGTTAGATAAATTGTTTCATCTGCAGTCAAATTTATGACTCTGCACACAATGTACACACCTCCAAGCACGATACCACAATGAAAAGTCTCATTAGCTTCATAATTTCTTCAATATTACAATTGAATTTTGCTGTGCATACAGAGCACAGAAGTCACTAATAAGGTAGAAAATTTAGGCAATATTGCTGATACGCTTCATTTTCCTTAGATGTAAAATGTCGGTACAGAGGATTCACTTTTCTTTTGAAGCACAGGTTAACATAGGTGGGAAGAAAACTCATATTGGGAAAATAAATTCTGCGGACCCTAGATGGATTGCGAACAACTTACTGTTTTTTGTTTGTTTGTTTTGCAGTGTGTGGTTTTTAATGGTTTTATAAAACGGTTTTCCTTGTGCCTGAAAGACACACTTAAACATGACATTTAGTCCAATGCTGTCTTAAGATGTTGATCATCCATTTTATCCATCTCTATCATTCAAGTGGGATTTGTATTCTGCCCTGAGGAATGTTAGAAAAGTAGGAAGATCATTAGAACCAGTGCCACTGAAAGCAGCGGTGAGGCATTTTGGGTTCCTTTATATCCTGCTTGTCACGGATGCACTGAATTCCAGTCAAGTAGAATTTTATTTTAAGTCAGATATGTACATTAGCAGGGATATAGAACAACATGGGAGTGAAAGCAGTGCTCTGTTTAATTAAATGTGAAAATGCAATAAAACAATTAGTCTCTAAAATCAATAAATAATTGTGAGGTCATTCATCTCCCTGATGATCTGAATTTTTGTAATTATCATTGTGTTCATAATAGTGCAGCATTAGTCAGTCGAATGGAATATTTCAGCTACAGAAAGGATGATGTTGACCATGAAGAGACACAAAGAGTCTTACAACTGTTGTCACACCACAAGGCAACGCAATTAATTTGTTTGATCATGTAAATCAGAACCACACAAGTCTGCATGATGACTGCAAGTCAGATCTAAATGCCAACCAAAACAATGTCTTTACCAGTGTTTCAGCAACTAGTTCACTCTCAAAAGGAGTCTTCACACATCATTCAATATTGCAATGTCAGGTTCTTCCAATATCATGCACTCAGAAATCTTTTTTTTTCCTTATTCTAGCTGCATAGAGACGGCGAGGGCTCAGCCTCTGCTGTGTGCTCACACCATTGATCAGTGGAGGAAAAATCTAGCAATCCTCAAATCAGTATTCCCACAGCTTGCATGTACAAATGCATATAAAATACACAAATTCTGTAAGGATGTGCATAAATGCTATTTTTGGCCAGAAAGTAAGCAGACAACAGATATTATCTTTACCACGTCATGCCACGTCGGCTCCCTTTACTGCCTCGCCGCAGTGTGTGTGTATATATATATATATATATATATATATATATATATATATATATATATATATATATATATATATATATATATATATATACACATACATATTCTTTACGCTGACAGATAAGGCCAATCAGTAACATTCAAATGATAGTGATTTGGATTTGCAGTCCTTTTCTTTTTGTTTCTCACTTTGTCTCAATATCTTCTGCTCTCTGTCTCGCTCTCTGCTATCATAAATCTTATTAAAGCTCAGCGAGAGGGCAGCAATGAGCACACTGTACACACACACACACACACACACACACACACGCACATACACACACAGACGAAAGAACGACTTGATGAAATCCCCATTTTTGCATGGTGTGTGCATGCCTGGTCCCTTGTTTGGTGGAGAGAAAAAATAGCAGTGCGTAAATGCTGTCGCTGACATGCTGCAGGGCCAAGTGTCAGTGTGTTGTAATTGTATCCAGTGGAGCAGAACACATATATTCAACAGACACACACACACACACACACACACACACACACACACACACACACACACACACACACACACACACACACACACACACACACACACACACACACACACACACAGAATCTGGTTGATATCAGGGCTTCCAGGGTCCAGAAGTCAAATGCAAGAGGATGATGACAACATGTGTAGGCTAACGCTACCCAGAGTGTGTGTGTATGTGTGTGTTAACAGGGTGGGTGCGACTTCCTACCCGCTACAGACGGAGCAACCATACAAATTATGAATACACTGTTTACCAGAATTTCAGGTCGACAACTAGTTGCACAAGTTGTTGCTGTGACAACTGCCGATAAATGTACTGGTACACGCTAACATCTCCACTGTAAATTTGAAAAGTTGAGTGATGCAATCAGCTCATAACACCCTTCCATTTTCAAACCTTCAGTAACTTTATGTGTGTATCTGGTTGTGTTCCTGTTCTTGTGGAGGGTGGGATGTTCAGAATGGATAGTCTCCTACCCTCGCTGTGTAGGAGCCTCAAAGGAAAACACACATATTTAACAAATTCATCAGACAAACACAGGAACACAAAGCACACACCGACATTCCCACAGCACACACACACACACACGCACAAACTGGGATAAAAGTTGATACAAACTGTAAAATGGGATGTTAGGGGTTCTGTAATGTGTACGTGTGTGTATGTCTGTGTGTGCGTGCGTGCGTGTTTGTGTGTACATGCACACAACCTGAGGTTCAACTGCAATCTGTAAACAGTGTTTCTGGCTGAGTGAAGAAAAACAAGAAGCAAGGGGTGAAATGTTCAGGAGAGAGAGTGTGTGTGTGTGTGTGTGTGTGTGTGTGTGTGTGTGTGTGTGTGTGTGTGTGTGTGTGTGTGTGTGTGTGCGTGTGTGTGTGTGTTTGACAGAACAAGACAGCAAGAGAGCGCTGAACTGCAGATGCCTGACTCTTACAGCAACCAATGCTTCTGCAAGAAAACTGAGACGTACTGTATACGCTCTCTGCGTGAACAATGTGGATATTGTGAGCGCTGAGCAAAGCGCTCTCTTTAACTCGTGTTTCTTAATAAGAAGAACACTGGCTGTGATGCAGGATTCAGCCAATAGCAGGATATCACAACGCAATATTGTTCAGAAACGCGTTGACACGGCAAGGCGCTTATTTCCCTCTATAATTAACAACCTGACAATGAAATTCATTGCATTGGTTACACTTCCCAGTGTGGTTATTTTCAGACATCACCACCCAACAATTAAATTAGCGTCTGCCCATCTTGCTGCTGTGTTAATAAGACACAATGAGCAGCACAGCCTCTAACTGTCGCTGCAAAGCCACTATCAGCGTCAACATGTGACCAACATAGAGAGCTCATTTAAAGTGACATTAGGCAATTCTGTATGCTAATTACTTCCAATATATGACAAAGAGCTGAGAAGCTGGGGTGGGCTTTCAACATTTCACTGCACAGCCATGCAGAGCGACAAGGGCTTCGATAAGCAGAGAGAAACTATTAATTAGCTCGTGTGGATTTATGCAGTCAATGGGGTTTTGTTTATCCAGCTGATGTCATCCCTTCGATTTCATTTCAGAGACTTTGGATAAAGGAAATTTATTTTATTTTATATTTTAGTCTTTTTTTTTAATCCCTTGGTCTGTTGTGAGGAAGAGGATAAGTTTTGTGTCTCTAATGAGGCAAAATAAAGAGCAGCATAGAAAGCTTTAATCAGTGTGAAGTTGTATTTTTTAGTGAAATGATATGATGCAAAGACCATAATGAAAAGCACACTGACTAAACATATCACTTGTATACTGGATTTTTAAGCATTTATTTCACATTGAAAGGAGATTTAAGAACTTCACTTAAACCTGACATGTTTATCAGAGATGCTGGGTGACAGCTTTCAGATCAAAGCCCCAGACAGCTCAGTGTGCTGTCCATCCACATCAAACAGCTGCTGATCCTTACAAGGCTCAAGGTCCCTGAATAACCTGCAGGTTTGCTCCACAGCTGCGGGACCTATCAAAGAAAACCTGCATGGCTAACTGTGTCAACAATTACTCTGTGTCATAGGGAATCAAAAGCAAATAGTGGTGCACTTTAGAGCTTTGGCGTACCCTCTTCTCTGGCTGATATTTTTGTTTTTCCCTCTTTGGAGAGAAGCGAGTGTCGCCAGATCAATACCGGCTAAGCTGAGGTCGGGTGAGGCGAGGCTGTGTGAGAACGCTGCCAGTGAGGAGTGGGTTCGCCGTATTTGGCTAATTCCTTCGCCTCTCACCTTTGTTTCTGAAAAGCACTCCTCACTGGCTCTTCAGACACTCACGTAAGCATCTGCCGAGTCCACAGACACGAAATGAGACAGGCCAAGGTGAGGAAACAGAGTTCAGCTGTGCAGTTTGCAAGCTTTGTGTACTTTAAAAGGGCAACAAACTTTTAGCTGATAAAGTCGAGGCTGCCCGCTTTCCCCACCAGCCTCCACAACAGCAGGCTAACAAGCTGCTCTCTGTTAAAAGCCGGACATGACAACTCTTCTGTGAAATCGTAATCCTGGAGAGGCGACTTTATAGTTTACCTCTGATATCTTGATGTGAGACATTCTCAGGCAGTACCCCCACCCCGGCTAAACGACGAGGTAGATATTTTGCCTCTGTTGTGTAAAATCTATGATGTGAAAAGATTTAATTAAGATAGGCCGAGTAGTCATAATTAATTCTGCCTCTCTCTGAGTCAGGCTTACTGTCAAGAACACAGGGAAAGGCTCCGGCAGAATAAATTACAGCAGTCTTGTGTATGTGTGTGTTTGTCAGAGCCCATCGGAGCCAATGCCGGGTGTGGAGCGCTTGGCTACTGTATTCTCCCACAGCTGACTTTGAATTATGTCAGTTCTACGTACTGTTCTCAAAGTGCTACTGAGCCCACTGGCACCTTTTTCTTACACAATCTTAGATCAAATCACATTTCGGTCCAGGAGTTTATTTTGACTGTCAGTGAGAAGCATCCCCTAGAGAGAGCTGTCAGTGACAAATGTGAAATTGAAAGCTTTGCAGCAAATGGGCCCTCGCCAGGCAGGTGGAGCTGCAGACAGCAACAGTCACAGGAGACCTCTGAACTGTCTGAGGCTCCGCTTATCCATTACACCTCCTTTCTTTCAGAGTCTCTGGCCTGTTTTGAATCTTGTTTGGCCATTGTTTGGCGGCCTAAGCTTGTAATAGGATGAAATGAAGGATTCACCGCCAGGGAGGCATTTTCCCTGACTTTCTTTTTGGCCTGCAAGCACTAAGAGAGAATTCAAGAAGTGAATTGCTTTCGTTCAAATACAGCTATATTCAGCATTAATCAAAAAGCCATCTGAAGTTTTAATATTCACTTTTAACAAACAACATTTCTAATATTACTAGTGCCGCCATGATTTGTCCTTCACCAATGAACGAGCATTTTCTATGTTTCCTCTGAATGTGGACACTAACAGCAGGGGGCCGAGGGCCTCACTGATGAAGCATTTCTCTTCGTCAACCCCCATTACCAAGGTCTAATACTAATCCCTCAAGCTGCAAATTCTATGAGCTTTCTAGCTTTAGCCAAACACGCAACAACTGTCTTATTATCAGGAGACGACAGGCAATAATGAGAATGGCCTGAGCCAAGCAACTGCTGCTTTGAGCTTTCAAAGAAAAAGCCTAATTAAAGGCTGCTTTGTGACTTTTGTCACTTTTTTGACTGGTGATTATAGGCCATTCAGTGGAGAGGATTCGTCAGCTATTTGCGGGTGGCACACACCATAAATATCATCTAAGAGCTTTGCTCATGTTGTGCCGAACCTGCATTTTTCCCTAGCGAGTCCCAGGATTCTCTCACTCTAATTTGCAGAACAAATTCCTTTACTTTCTGCAGAATCTCCTCGTGCTAATAAGGACATCTCATCAACGGCATTTCAGAGACAAGCCAGGCTGTTTAAAAATGCAGGCTTCTTGGTATCTTGTCTGTGATTTCCTGTAATTAAGTACTGGGGAGCGGCGCGTCCTTGGCGCTGAGGACAAGTTCAGTAGAACAAGCTCTGTGCTCTTTGGAGCAGATTTGACGAATAGCAGAGCTATATTAGCCCTCTGCTGGTCCACAGCATCTTGTAAATCACACCACTACTAAAATCATATGTCTCCAAAAAGTGGCCTACTCTACTATTTGGGCCAACTCTAATTGTCCCACTAATCTCCTCAGCATTAAATGACCCAGAGAAACTGGTTCCCACAGGGCAGGCTTACCCGGCTGATTGGAGACTTTGCTTTTTGTTTTGCTTCGCATATTAAAAGAGCATAGGCTGCTGATGGAAAGCCTACAAAACTATTGGAAATATAATTAAGGGCTAGCAGCAGCTTTTAAACGGTTGACTAGTGCAGAAACAAACTGTGCCCCTCAGACAGCAAAAAGCTTTAATACATGGGAAATGAGTGGCTCAATCGATAAGCAGGGCGTTACTTCTTTTGTCGAGGAAAATTCAATGGAAGACAGGAATAGGCTGCTTCAATGCCTCCATACTGTTTCTTATTTTCCTATTGGAGAGCCAAATTTTGTGGCAATATTTACTGCAAAAACAAACAAATACAGACCTCTCTGTAAGATACAATCAAATCAAGTCAATTTCATCTGTCAATAAGACAAAAACAAATAACTGCTGTAAACTGTGCCGACTGCAGTTGAATCTCTAGTGTTTTGCGATGAGGCACAAAAGGGGCAAAAGCAGACATCTCATATAGTCCCTCAGGTGTCGAGGTGAGACACAGTTGAGAAATACTTCAATCAAGCTCAATTATTTGTTGAAGCCAAACGTCGCAGCCATTTCACATTGACAGTGAGCAGCCTATTGTCGCCACTCTGCCAGACAATGACATTCATCATAAACCACTTCTAATTTGATCCATTTTTTAAACAGACATCTTTGACAAAATGCTTTTCCAAACAAGCTGGCTTATGGGACAAGTGATTGAGCAATTATCAGCACCAGATTCAGCGAGCCCACACTGTGGCCTTTTGTCCCTGGCATCAGCCGGCTCTGGGATCATTAGAAACATTTTCTCTCTGTGTTTTCTTCTTCCAAACCTCCGCTTTGTAGCCTGCACACAGGCAGGATGATACAACACCTTCAGAACTAGCAGGAGTCCATCCCTGGCTATCTGTCAGTGCAGCAAAAACACACCAAAGTCTATCAAACACTGCCTTACTGTGCTGCCTCTGATAAATATTCATGATAGCAGCTTGAAAACCAGCTGTTTTTCTCCAATTAAAGCTTGTCGAGATCTACTGTTTTGAAAATAAATTGTTGCTTTTTTTCAGTAAATGTCTCATGTTTTGGACAAGAAAACAAGTGCAACATTGCAAAGATTTAAATATGCCGGATGGGAGGAGAACATACGGATAACAAGGCGAAGTAATGGTGTTCTGTGCCCCCGGCCCACAAACCCCCAGCAGCCTAAAGAAATGTCGAATGCTCACGGAAAAGGAGGGGTATTATCCTATTAGACCCTATCAGAAGGATGTGAATGCTGCTGCGGTATTGAACATCAGCCCAACTAGCCGTGCGGAGCAGATCAAATCAAGTCATCAAAAGATCCTTCGTACATCAAAGCCGCGAGCAGGCCGGGCCACGTGCCTGCCATACCAACAGTGTAGAAACAAAAAGCAGAGCAGCCAAATCTGGCAAAGAGCACAGACGGCTGCCCACTTCAAAGGCAGGGATCTGCTGTCTGCGGTCATTATTCGCAGGAACCCCCGTCCCCAGAAAGCCAGCGGTCAATGGAGGCGAGCAGAGAGAATCCACAGAGGACTTACCATCAGGAGGCTGGGCCGGTGTGAAGTGAGGTGGTTTGTCTGAAAGAGATAAAAGAGAGAGGGAGAAATGGGTTTTTAGTTTTGGGAAGATTCAGCGACTTCCCAGAGGTAGAGGCCAAGTAATTGAGTTGCTGCAAAAAAAAGAGGAGACACATTCTGTCTACAGGCTGGGCTTTTCTATCTAACACATTTTAATGCAGTGACTGGGCCTCAGCAGAAATCCAGCTGAGCTAATCGACAGGAGCACATTTCAGAAACAGAAGTATCATCACTGTCATTCATTGCTTCTATGGTCTTCTGTTCCCAAATCACACTGCATGAGTTTTGATATTACAGGAGGACATAGGGATCTGCTTTTGTTTTGGGTCGAAAAGTCTGAGATGAGATTGATAATTTCACAATAGTCATGTCTTCAAGTACACTATCGCTCAAAAGTTTGGGGTCACCCTTTTAGCTCACACTTCATTCATGTGCTAACATAATCACACAAGAGTTTTCTAATCATCAATTAGCCTTTCAACACCATTAACAAACACAATGTAGCATTAGAACACAGGAGTGATGGTTGCTGGAAACGTTCCTCTGTACCCCTATGGAGATATTCCATGAGCCATTTCCAGCTAGAATAGTTATTTAACAGATAAACAATGTCTAGACTGGATTTCTGACTAATTTAATGTTATCTTCATTAAAAAAAACAGCTTTTCTTTCTAAAATAAGGACATTTCTAAGTGACCCCAAACTTTTGAACGGCAGTGTTCTGTATATGAGTGAAATTTCAGTCCTCATGCATGATGTCATTCTGCTCTCCTGGTCAACACCCAGGAGACGATGACATAAGGCTTGTCAGTTGGTGGGAACCATAAAGCAAGACCTGTGGTGTCAAATGACCAAGTGTGGAGTAACACTCAGGCTGAAAATCTTGTGTAATCTGAGCCCCTCGCAACGTTGATGCTTTCAAAAGAAGACAAATTTGACCAGGCTATAACAATTGATACTTGCGTAATGACAACTGATGTAGTTCCGTTATACTTTACTGAACAGGGATATAGGAGATATTGTTAATGACAAAAGAGGAAACTGACTAAAAACAGAAATATTGCCTCAACTAATATTTGTTTTTATTGTTGTTCATTGTCATGATTATTTTTTCCAATTATGATTTGGGCAAAGAAAAGAGAAAAAGCAATTTCACAGAGCCTTAGGAAATGTCTCTAAATTGTTTATATTCTTAGAGAAACACAGTGAAACCCAGAAATGTGCAATTTCCAAAATGAAACAGCCAATTTTCACATTTGAGCAGCTGTAACCAGAAAAAAGTTGTTCGCTAAACAATGATCTATTCAAATCGTGGTAGATTAATTTTCTGTGGATTGGCTAACTGATTAAACAACTAATCATTTCAGCAGCGAACAGGAAACATCAACTGGAACAGACATATGGCACCAACATCGTCTAAGAAAAGCATCCAGCTTGTTTATTCTTGCAGAACCATACTTGGTGTTAATTGAACATGCTTCTTTCGCAAAACTAGGAAAATCACTAAACATCCGTAGTGATTTACAGAAATCAGTTCTGTATCTGTGCACTGCTGTCATTTAGCAGGGATTCTCACCAAATGGAGAGCCTTTCGTAAACATGATGTGCTCCTCAAAGATCATTGTGATGCACTGGTCACAGTGAACTAGAGCACCAAGCACGACCCAACCAAACCACCATCTGCACTCTGGCAGTCAATTCGGCTGTCTGACTCACTAAGCAAAGCCCCAGTGAGTTGTCAGAGCTGCCTGCACTGAACAAACACACATTCAGAAAGGCTGTGCAGCCACCCAGCCATCTTTCCAATGTCTATGCACTGTGAGGGATAATGAGGAAGATAAAACACATCACATCAATTACCCTGCTAACACATTTTTCCGGGGCCCACGTCAACCACTGCGCCGAAGCTTTTTTCAGGACTTCTGCGATACCCGTCAGCATCCTGAGACACAGCTGAGTTTTAAATTTAGGCTCACTTAAAATTACTTGTCAACAGCCAGGGCTTCGGGGAAGAAAGAGAAACAGTGTGTCTGACTGCTTGTGTGTGTGAGAGAGAAAAAATGAGGAGAGGGGAGAGCAGAGGCGAGGCTGGTGCTAGAGGTGAATAATGAAGTGTCTGCTGAAGCTGTTTCCCAGTCAGTCATGACGGTAACTGATTTCCATCTTGGGGGGGGGCGGGGTTTCAAGAAAACATATGAAACGAGGGGAACAGAAATCGGCATGAGGAAGATACAGAAGTTCTGCTAAGAGTGCAAAGGAGCATCGACAGGGGCTGTACTTCCTATCCCGCATCTGTAAGCATGCACAAACAAACACACGGCGATAGAGACACATTGCCACACAAGGTGAATCTAAAAGGGCCTGACAGAGCGGGTGTAGTACAAAGTGAGTCAGAATGCCGGGCAAAGCTAAACGATTTCTTCACATTTCCATAACGAAAGGACAAGATAAGGTCTTTCCATAAACATATCAGCCATTTCCATCTCTCTTTGCACCTGGCAAAGCCGTTGAGAGTTCCTGTGCCTGTGTGAATGTCACATGGTTATCATTCATCATATATCTTCAGCAAATCAATATGTGTCTGACTGTGACATTTAGCCATGTGCAGAAAGAGGTGTGTGCGTATATCTTTGTATGTGTGTCACCTTCCCCTTTGCTGTAGTTGATGTATAGTCGCACAGAATGATGAAGCGAGTGCGTGTCCATGTGTGGGCTCCGTTGGCAAGCAGATGAATTTGGAAAGGGGGGGGTGTAACAAACTATGTGTCTATGTGTGGACATCCTTCACCCCATATGGCGACAACAGAAATTGCGAATCTGAGGTTGCATGACTCCTCTAACACCCCTCCTCTCACCACACACTAGACACACACACACACACACACACACACACACACACACACACACACACACACACACACACACACACACACATCACCACTACCAGCACTATCACTATCCCATCCAGCTGTCCTTGTGGTCACATGGCGATGACTCTTGGCAGCATAACAGAGCCCTTTTCAGCTCATCAATTTCTCCCGTGCACATTTCTTTTCACTCGGTCGTCTAAGAGGTAAGATTGGCCTGCTTTAACTGAGTTTGTTTTAAATCTAATAGAATCTGTCTGACTCAAATTGATTCTGTGACACGGTGAGCTTACAAATGAACTATACCGCTTCCTGTAACCGACAACCACCAGTTAGAATGAGAAGCAATGACTGGCAAAAATGACACGAAAGCACACAAATCTTGAAAAAAGGCAGACAGTCTCCAACAAATGCATCCTCCAGGCTGTGGGGACGTGGACACGGCTAGAAAGTCAACGGCCTGATAAGGGACTAAGAGAAATTCCGGAAAATGAGTTGACATGGAATAACAACCATGGCCAGAGAGAATTAACAGAGCCTTCCCTCTCAAAATGTGGCTCACATACAACTTAAACTCATATTGGCAGCATTAAAATGACTATTTTGGATGTGTTTATTGAGCATATTTACTTAATTATTCTACTCTCGAAGTAATCGTGAGGCTCAACTGTTGCATAAATATCAGCCCACTTTAGAGAGTTGACAAAATTCCACCTTTAACACAGTTAAGGTACTCTTTAATACAGGAAGGCACTCAGAAATAGACTTATGTAAGTTTGAGAGAGTGAGGAGAATGAATAACTCTGTAATAGCAGAGTTATGGGGACTGGTGGGGAACACAACGGTGTGTTGTGGTGGTGTAAAAAAAAAGATAGCACATTTGTGTTTGAGGGGGTGCATAAATGTTTGTTTCAGTCATATCGAGAAGGCAACTATTGGATCTGACACTCAAACTGTCCTGTCTTGATTTATTTGAAAGGTGTCCCTAGAAATGAATATCAAAAGTTGGCCTCAAATACTTGGTCACATTCTTCTTTTAGGCCTTTTATGCATTTCCTGTAGAGCTGCTTATATTAGGACAAAACACTAATGGGAGAAGAAGTCTAACATGTTTATATTCTTCAACATAATATATGGAAAAATCCATTGCTTTTATACAGAAACTCATCTATTATATTGGCACCAGTACTTGAAAGCGATGCTCAGCATGAAGATAAACTAAAGCAATTACTTCTCTTCTCAAAACTCTCAGACACACATTCCAATATATCAAAAGTACCACCAGTAAGTAAGGCACACAAATGTTACGCCTTGAGCTCTTAATGAGCTGCTGTACTGTCAATATGCAGTGAGGGAAGAATTTTGCAGTGGGAGCAGATGATAGGAGCGGTCAGGGTTTTCCAGGCCAAAAGATACTTTGTCATACACCAAAGGCATTTAATCGCCATTTAATATATCACTGCACGGTTCAAAGTAAATGTCAAAGCTTTGGAGGCGAGATATGAAGCACTCTTATAAGCCTGCAGACACAACCAAAGAAGTGGGGCTGTGACTTTAGCTGTACTGATGTCCCTTGTTCAAGTTCAGACAATGCTGTCAGGAGAGGCGAGGCGAGCCTGGTTTTGTTCTGGTGGGGGCATTTGTTTCAACATTTAATGCAAAGGCTATGTAGTGTGTGCAAAGTAAAATTCTTTCTTTGTACAAAATTCTGTAGCAAAGGCAACACCAGTGCTTTGGATCTCGTGTTCTATTGCCAAGCAGCGAACTACACATTTAGGTGATATGAAAATGCAGTGGAAGAGAATACGGTCGAGCGCATAGGGTTAAGTTGTGTACTTTAGATGGACCAACGTACAGTTATTGAGGAACAGGAGCACGGCGAAACCCAGCGTAGATGTGGCCAGCAGGATCAGACAGATGTTGCATGGGATCATGAAGTAGCGCACCACCAGGGACACTTTGTGCTGGTACCTGCGGTCCCGCTCCGGCAGCGGTGGCGAGGGATAGTGGCACCCGCTCATGCTCCACTCCAACGACCCCCTCCCCTCCAGGGTGGAGGAGATGATGGGACGAGGAGTGCGCCGAGGGGTGCTCAAAGACCCGTTGGAAAAAATGATGCCGGTTGGGGTGAGGGCAGGCGACGAAGATAAAGAAGAAATAAAACGCAAAAAAGATGCGTAATGGTGGCTGTTTCAGCTGTGGTTCCAGCTGTGCTCTGTAGCAGGGACCCGGCAACTGTTTCTGTCAGAGAATTCCAGCAGCAAGCCTTCAGCGGTTTCCAAGCAACGCATTTTTAGAGATAATAACATCCATTTGGGGAGAGGACAGACGGGGTACAGGAATGTTGGACTCCTACAGTCCCCCACCTGTCCTCACGACCTCCATTCTGCTGTGCCCGCTGGAAAAAAGACAAGCTAATGGGATTTTAATGTGAAAGTACGTGTATGTGTTGAGAAGTGGTTTATACTTACAGTGCAAACATGTGTGTAGATTTAAGTAGGTGGTGATAATGTGTTTTGACAAAGTGTGTTAGTGCTCTTTTGGCATGTGTGTGTGTGAGATGCACCTAAGCCAGAAATGTGTGCATTAGAATGTGTGCGTCTCGGGTAGTGTGATATCCACACAGGAAACTTCCACAGCAGACCGACAGTAAATCCTCAGCAGGAATCCGCTCTTTTTCTTCCCAGTGACCCTGACTGGTAATTAGTGGAACGTGAAAGAGGTCTCCCCTGCTTCTCTTGTCAAAAGCCTTTACAAATCAAGCCAAGCGCCAGTGTTCAGTGAAAATGTGTCACAAGCATCTCCCTAAGAAGTGCATCTTTCTTGGCTTCCCTGTGGCTGCTGAAGTAACAAGGGTAAGGTGTTCTCCTCTCAAAGACAAGCGCTTCTCTAACTCAACACAACTTCTTTGTATCCAAAGGACCCGGTTGTTTGGCTTGTGGCGTGGTCCCCGGCACGCGAAATCCGTCCAAACCTGTCACTGTCACCGGAGCAACTTGTGTCTGCTGTAGCGTGATTAGGTGGATGGCTGGAGAGCAGCTGGCTGCCTCTCGCTAAACCATATGCTCCCAGGATCACGGAGCTGGTTTGTTTTTCCTCCCCGTCTCTCCTGCGTGTTTGACACTCCTCTTCGGTTCAATACCCTCTATTCCAAGCCACTCTCGTGGGTGCGGTAAGCAGCTGCCCTCCCCCCGCCAACCCACTGGTCCACCGGGGCCAAAAAGAAGGTCGAAAGGGGTGGCGGAGAGGAGGGAAAAAGTTAAGAGAAGAGAGTGATCCCGATCCCCACCACCCGATCTGTCACTTCACAGCTGTCTTCTCCCCTAAGCAGCTCCAGATGAGCAGCGCAATACAAAGCCATTCATGAATGAAAAACTCAGAAAGAAAAGGAGAAAAACCTCAGTGTGATCAGAAAGCGACCAAGCCGCTCGAGGCGAAGATTTGTTCGGCTTTATTCCCTTGTGTCAGCAGTCCGCAAAAAGAAAATTCCAACCAAATAGCGAGAGGAAAAAGGTTCTCATAAGAATTAAGATGATTTATCTTCCTCAGTTTTGCCTTTCATGAAAGAACTTCCAGTTTTTCTCCGGTTTGCTGTCCCTTTTTTTTAGATGCTTCTTCGAGCATCCAGTCCCTTTTTTCACAGAGATGTCTCAGTCCAGAGGCGCTCCCAGTGTCCTGGCCACGAGGATTTATGCTCCGGCTTCTCCTCCGCGCGAAGCCAACGTTCACTGGCAGCCAAAACAACAAATGAGGCTTCGGGTATTCATAGCGCGCTTAATCCCCAAGGCAGCAGGTAGTGGTCCCAGTGTCAGCGCTCAGTCAGCCCACTGGAGCTGGGTGGAGGGAGTCAACGAGAGAAGTCAGTGGACAGGCAAAGGGAGAGAGAGAGAGAGAGGGGGGAGGTAAACGGGAGGAGTGCTGGCAGAAGGAAAAGCAGCTCCTGACACTTCGGTCTATCTTGGAGAAAACTGCAGCGACATGCCGCTGGTTTCCCAAACACTCTACTCCTGAGCGCTTCTCTCTCAGCCCTCAGCCAGCAGAACGGATGAGCGCATAATGAGAGAGCAGGAGAGAGAGACGTGGGGGGAGTGGATGAGGGCCGTCTTTAACAAAGGCAAGAGGGGAGGAGGGGTTGGAGTTGGGTGAGGGAACAGGAGGAAAAAAAAGACGACGACGAGCGAGAATAAAGGCTTTGGGGAATAGTACTCAAGTCCTGTCAAAGCAGGGAGGGGGGCAGCAACAGTGCAGCAGCAAAACAAAAGAGGGCCACAGTCTTGGGAGATGTCAACCAACTCCTCCATTTGTTTGTAGCCTAATCAAAAGAAAGTCTCTTCCACAAGAGCTGGAGAATTTCCACAAAGATTTAATGAGGCAAACTGAGAGAAAATAGGCCTGCAGAGGGAGGGAGGGAGAGAGCAAAAACTTAAATACATTAAAGTCAATCACGTATTGAGACTCTCCAAACAGCATAACCCACTTGTTTGTGACCGATATGCGCAACCAGTGCAGAAACAAGCCTGAGAAACTCGGCATCCGTTCCACACTAACAAGCCACAATTCAATTAACAATCCCATTTAGAGGTTTTTTCTGACTCACTTGCATGACAACTAGGAATAGGATTCTTTTTCCCCCCGTGTTAAATAATGTGGCAAAAGAAATGAATATTCAGCACATCTGGCAAATGATCTGAGACTGAAACATTTGCATCTATTTCATAGAATGTAATTTTTTTTTGCTCTTTTTAAAAGCATTATTATTTTTCAAATATAATGAGGTCAGAATGTATGGGGGGGTTATGCTGTGCTTAAGCAAGACCCTGCATCAATATCTACTTTGAAGAAACTCAACGGCAGCAGGCGGCAGATGCAAGGCGGTATCTATCATCAATAATTTATGTTTTTTCACTCTCTCTATCTCTGTCTCCATCTCCATCTTTGCCGTTCACTCCCCCCACCCGCTCTGCGCTTTACACAGGGGTCTGCACACGCATACACACTAACAGCGATGCATACAGTGGCTGCATCCACAGAGGAATTGCATGAACACACACATACAATTGTCTTCTCTGTCTGACAGAAACTGGCACATGCACATAGCAAAATGGCTCCTTCTGTCTTTTTGTTTCTGTCTGTTTTCAGCCTGCGAACTAACACAACTTGGACACACTGCTCTCAAACACACAAATGCACACACAGGTAGGTGATTCTTCTTCCCCTTCAAAGTCATTTATCTCTTTGGACAGTGTGTTCATTCCCAGGCCTAAGCTGAGCTCTGTGGGGGAGACTCTAATACGAGGCGAGCTGGGTTGTTAGACTACCTGCCGAAGGTCGAAAGGTTACCCCCCCCATCATCAGCAACACAACCCACCCGGAGTTACCTTCCCCCTCTCTGCTCTGTCCAGACATGACACCCCTGACAGTGCACATCGGCTCTCACATCGCATAACAAAACCTGATTGATGGACTGACTGAAAAGAAAAAGGAAACAGCTGCTTTCTCATTTGCTGCCTCTTTATTGTCTTTCTTCTCTCTTTTATCTGTGACCGTTACGATCATGCTGATTGCATGGATTTGATATGCATTACAAAGAAGACGACGACGATGACATCACAAGTTGTGATCGTGAATGAAATGCTACATCATCCCCAGCAGAGGGTGCTACGGAGTCAGTCCAGCATCCAGCTCTGCTGCCACGACCCAAATAAAATCTTCCATTGACATCAAAGCTCAGCTGCTTTGATCCATTTTTAATGCCACAAGTATCGCACAAGGTTAACATCTCTCTCTGAAGGCTTTGAAATGGCAATTTCCATTAGAAGCCAAAGGAGCTGCTCTCTTGCTTAATGGTCTGGCAGGAATAAGAGATGATAAGTGTGTGGATACGCACATGTGCTAGTCTGTATGCAGAAGGTGAGGAATTTGTTGTGTTCAATTACTGATTGACAGTTATGCTTCAATCAAAGTAGGCGTGTGTGTGTGTGTGTGTGTGTGTGTGTGTGTGTGTGTGTGTGTGCGTGCGTGTGTGTGTGAGCTGCCTAGCGCACATCCAGGGCTTCTGGCTGACCGGTGTTCATCTAATTGATCTAAAAGGAAACAGTTGTTTCCTATGCGGAATGACAATTTTTCCTACAAAGACCAAAAGGATTATCAGGTGAAGAGAAAGAAGAAAAGAATCTGCTAACTGAGATTTACTTATTAGCATCAAAGCAAGTAAGACTAAATTCCCTCTCCTTTTGCATCATCTTTATATATTTCCCACACACGCTACGTTCCAACTGCACTGCCACAGGATTGAGGGTTAGATGATATATGGTAATATTTTGGCAAATTTTGCAATGCTATGGTTTTGTTTAAAAGCACTCCATCACTATGCGATCAGTGCTTTGAAACACGAAGCAAGAGATATGAATGTGAGTGTAGTTTCTAATTTACGCTCCCTAAAGGGTATGAACTCTATACATACAGCTTAAACAGGCAACAAAGTGCGAATCATGCTTTCACTGTGGCGAACCTCTGCAGATTTCTCTTCTACAGGCAGCAATCAAAGAACTGAATATCAAATTTGCATCATCAACATTTTAACTGTGGTGCTTATTCACAGAAAGTACCTTGTCAAAGATGGCAAAGATGACTAAGCACCAAGAGGATGAATTTCTAACAAAATTGCATTTTCGGGTTCAAAACTGCTAACATTAAAATGAAACAAAGTCATTCAACCTGCCTTGATGACATTAGAGGCTCAGTTTTCTGAGTGTTGCACTTTTTCAAGCTCACAAACACACAACTTGTGAGCAGTAAAGACTTCTTTAGTGGAGTCTTTCATCAAATAATGTTCTATGGAAAAACTGTGTGTAAAGATGTTTTGCAAAATGCATCAACAACAGCTTAGGGTGTGTGAAAAAAATCTCTGTTGATGAATACACCAACATCCCATTAGAGTGGGATTCTGTCCATTTTTCAAAGCAGGAGCTATCAAAAGCGAAGCTGTTGCCTTCACTAATGGCATTAGAGATCATCCTTTCCGGCTGTCCATTGTAAACGAGCATTTTAATGATGTTGATGAAAAGAATAAAGTCTGGTAAAATTTAGAACGGCTTTGGTAATTGCCTGCACTAAAGCCTGTCTACTGGTCCACTCAACTATTCATGTGTACTTCATTTCCAAGATAATTTACAGCGTTATTTGTCACTTTGTTTTTATTTGGTTGTGGTGTAATGTGTATGTATAGATAGCAGGACCTCTACAGTAATGGATGTTATTTCATCCAGTGGCATCACAAAGCTTAAACAGGAGCTATTGACAGCTGTTTCCTGGTATTTAATTATATAGCCCCGTTTCCCACATAACATCAGTGGTGGGACACTACATACAAATCTATCTAATTCCTCTATGAACTATGTATTCAAGGCTACAAATTCTGATTTCAGGGACATTAGGTCAGCATCGGAAGGCCATGTTGAATTCTTCATGTGCATCGAGCCGTGAAGACGAGCTAGTGGAGGGAAGCCCAGACTCCTCACCCAGTGGGCCGTGGCGGTGAGCTGCTAGCAGGTGGGCCAATTGTCTTGCAATGGCATTAACTCCAATCATCGTAAGTCAGACTTCACTGCACCGTCTTCCAGATTCCCAGTCTTTCCAGTTATCAGACCTCCAAACTAAGCAGGCCTCATTTAGTAGCGAGGAGGTCAGAGCCTCTTGTAGCTGCATGCAGCTAACAGGCATTGTCCTCTGTAAAACAGGGACTCAAGAAATAGAGCTGGAGTTACCAGGACATATGAGGAATAAAAACAAGCTTATCCTGACAACCCGAAATCGATCCTCCAACAAATGGAAAAAATAGATTGAAATTCTATACTTGTTTCACAATTTGCAGAACAGCCTTGCGCATAACGAAAGAGGTAAAAAGTAAACGGTGTTCAGATCTATACTAGTGCCTTGCATCTAGTCCCCCACAAGATAACCTCCCGGCTTTGTGAGCCAGTCTTAATTTTCTGCGCTGTTGCATATCAACGAATAAACCAACAGTTGTCGAGTTCAAACGTTGCATAATTCTGCCCCTTCAATGTCCATTTTCTTTCTTTCCAAAAAAGGAGCTTTGTCCACCAGGTTTATATATTTTCTAGAGCTGCTTTTGCTAAAAAGTAAAGCAGCAAAGAACATGCCTCTGAAGCATGTTCTGCTGTTACCTGCAAGAGTGAACACGAGTCTTCATTTATTCCCAGAATCTAAGGAACTGAACATCCAGTGGATTACTTTTACTTTAAATGGCAATGTCACAACAGCAATGAGCTAATGCAGCTATCAATACCGTAGCTTTGGTCATGTGCACACAGGTCAGAACTTTGTGGAAATTGGCATGCTAAGTTGCATTCAGAGATGGTGGAAACTTTAGATAGCTAGCTAGGTTTAGCAAGTAAACAAGGACAAGGTGGGATACTGTGTTCACATGTAACTTGTGCTTCAGTTTAATCTAAACTTTGGTGTTTACATTCATTTGCTTCTTTCCTGCTCTCTGTGCTCACATATACTGTATTTTAATACAACCAAATTCCCAATATATCTGTTCTAATTGACATATTTTCCTGTTTCTGATGTCAAGCAACAAACTGAGAATGAAATAATGAATAACACTCAGCACATAAGACAACATGGAGACAACATTTTTTCGCTGAGGTTCAGGAGCAGGACCACACCTGAGTCACCCGCCTTCCTGTCGTACACCTCTATATACTACTCTGCTCTTCCCACTTGTTTGTTTTTGTTTCTCATGCAATATATTTTTGCCTCCTTCTCCTGTCTTCTCCTTTTCCTTGGGGGTCCACTGGCCCGGGAGCCGCTGCTGATTTCTGACCAAGATTTTCCCCACATCACATCAGCTCAACTCAGTCATCAGAAACATAATGATCCTTTGCATCCAATAAACAATCCAGCTTCAAATCAATGCTGTGGACCTTGCTAGTAAAATGTTAATTACTTAATTTTCTAAGCTGGTGCTTTGCAAACTACTGACTATATAACTGCAGCAGTGTCTGGCAAACTCGCTAAACACATGATTAAAAATACTACTCGTGATATTTCCAAGTGAATGATTGCTCAGAAAGAAATTTCAAAGTGATAGAAAGTTTTGGTCTGACACTATTTCATGTCTGTGTCAGCTGCCGTGTGGTCCACTGTTGAGCTATATGTTACAGACATGCCGAGAGCAAGACTTTCTTCCTGAAGGGGGCGGAGACAGCAGCTTAGCATATAAAGCTACAGACCTTGAAACAACCTGTTTAGAATATGACTAAAACCAGGAGTTATTTGCTTACAATGGCCACAGGCCACATAGCATGGGGACCGGGGTATTATTTGAATACAGGGAGGTCATGAAGTTAAGATCTAGTGGCTGCAGTGGCAATGGTGTACAACTGATGCAATTTTCATACTTATCAAACAGTTCTGTCCAACACTGATGTAAGTGTGAAAAAGAGCATTCCCACATTTTGTAGGCGCCACATATTGTGACTCACAATGTGACACATGACTCAGTACTTGGAGTCAACTTGGCAACAGTATGATGCTGATATCAGTGAAAGACAACCCACAACTGAAGATTAATGTAAATCTATGGTTCACATCACTCAGGTCATCTTGAAATCTGGCATTTAGGTATCATTTAGGTACAGAATATCAATGGTAAGCCTTATCTAGGACTTTGTTTAGACTGTAAGCCAGTCCTCCAGTTAATGCTGTTTTAGCCATCCACAGAGGAGTCTCCAGTCAATATGATCCACCTGTCCAAACTCAACACTTCTGGCCACATTAGCCTCATTTTCCCACTCCATCCCACGCTGCCATGACCTGCTTTTCAGCCTACGCTGAGCCAGCTCTTTGCCTGGGGCCTGAACCAGAGCCTGTCCACCGCTGGACGTTCAGTTCCCTCTCATATGATGAGGATGATATTCGTAGCCTTGGGGCTCATCTGGTGCCAGAAGATGCTGGTTCTAGTCTGATGGCTGATGTTCTCAGGCTTACTGCCCACTGACCCTCCTCTAAGTAAAGAGGATGTCATTTAGGAAGGACTACGTTGTTATTTGCCAGTTTTGATTTTCTAGGCAGCCCCTCCTGCACATCAGCAGCCGCAACAATGATTACAGGATGTAATATCCTGCTCGCTCCACTGCCTTGCCCTGTTTATTCAGGTCTTCAGCACCAACATTTTTCCCTTAATAGCCATAGAGGAAATTATTTCAATGGACAGACACAGACAGGGAAATAATGAGAGAAAGAGAATGAAATGGGAAAAAAGGAGAGTGACAGAAAGAAAGGGTTGGAAGAGGAGAGAGAGAGCAACCTGGGAGTTTGGCTGCTGTATGCAAAGCTAGCGGAGTGACACTTTTCCATGTGGCTGGCATATGGAGCCAATTGTGGCAGCAGCGCAGGAAGGCTAGGAGCAGAGAATCAGAGGAGGAGTGGTTGGCTCTGACAGCCTTTACACAGGAAAGGCAAAGCTGATGGAGCTGAAGGATGATACAGATGTCAGTCGCAGGCCAACACAAGCCATCTGTCATGGGGAGCTGGCCAAGTCACACTGGTCTGGTCATGCAGAGAAAGTGGCGAGAAACTTGTGATGACCAGTCATTATGAGCTGGGAGCTGTTCTTTCAGTGTTGCCAATTCCCAATAGCTGCTTTGCATCGGTGTAGATAGAGAACAGATAGGCACACAATAGGGTAGTGGGGCTCGGTATAGATGTAACATCACTGCTTTAAGACTACTGTCAAATAGAGATCAGACAACGTATGATCTGATTAGATATCATTCTGTGAATAGACTTTTTGGATTTAAATACATGCATGTTTTTAAAAAGGTTCTTAACAGGCACAAAGATGTCGTCATTTCAGTTTGTACTGTGTGACTTCAACTTATGCATCTTGACTTTGTAATGCAGCTGTATGTCAGTCTGAACTAGGGCTGCATCAGCATTGCCATCTGTGCATTTGCAATAGTCACATCGCAGAAAGTGCAGTGTGAAGTAAAACAGATTAACTCAAACACATCATGCTACAACTTTTCTGTTGATTGATACAAAAAGGAAACTTGCATGGTCCTCATTTTCCATGTCTAATCTACAAGAGAAGTCTGTCTGGTAGAACATCTCGATAGAACATCTATTCTGACTCAGGGGTTCTTAGATACACTGAGTTTTAAAAACAAACTTATTTCAAAAGACAGAGTTCATTCATATGCAGGCTCTACATGCGCACAGCAAAATGAGTGGGGAACAGATGCAAAACACTAAATAGGAAGACCTGGTTGCATGAATGAATGCAAAGTTAGCTGCAGGGCTGCAAAATCACTGGGCTATTAATCATGATCATGATTATGGCTTCTCACAATAAATGAATGAAATAGGCAGCACATTAATGCTTAAAATTCTCTGCTCATAGAAAACAGAACATGTAAATAAAATTCTATTGGTTTCAACTTGGGTAAATCTGGCATCAGAATGCCTTACTTCATTTTTTTCAAAGTCCTTTTGATGACGCCTGTCTGAGCTGCTGCTTTGCAGTAACTGAGTGGAGACTGAAGGTTTCTACATGCACAGGTGCCCAACTGTTGTTTCCTGTAGCCTGCATGTGTGGTGTTCGGGGAACAGTGTAAAGTGTAGTGTCTGTCAGTAACCAGATGTTCAGCAAGTGAGGAGTTTTTGGTAGGATTTTTAATATTTTACAACTAGGAAATGCACTGAATTTAGGTGAAGAAAAACCTCATTTTAAGTCTAATTTTGATGAGCAGGAGGAGCACAAAGTGTAAGTAAAAGCAGTGATTTGTTTTTGTAAATGTGAAAATGACAGAAATGATGATGATGACCAAAAACAGGCACTGTCAGCAGTGCTTTGCATGTTTGTGAGGCAACACCACTGATTTGTTTGATCATTTAAATCATCATCACAAAGCTCAGTGTGACGAGTAAAAAACCAGATCAGAATGCCTCCAAAGCAATAAACGATTCTTTGCCAGTGTTGCCAATGTAGACCATTAAAACTTCAACAAAGTTTTCACAGTAAAGTAATTTTCAGCTTTTTTAAAATTGTTTTCTATTTTGCATGTTGCACTCCTCTACAAAGTCACCCCAATCATTCTAGAAGGAATCTGGTGGAAATATCTGTATTCTGTATCCCAATATATATTGCACAAATACAACATATCAAAATGTCTGGTTTTGCAAAACTGTGCAGCCGTCTGAACTTGCACACACTTCTGTACCATCCATCCATCCATTATCTATACACCGCTTAATCCTCACTAGGGTCGCGGGGGGGGGGGGCACTTCTGTACCACATGTCAAGTATTACACTGGCACAGATCAAAAACGACATCAGCCATGTGCCAATGTGACGAGCAAACATGAAGGTGGTCGTAAAATAATGTGTGGGAAGCCTGATCATCTCCATTTATAAAGTTAAAACCAATTCAAAAACAGACAGACAAGGCAGCAAAATTTTAAAGCTTGTTAAGGCCATGGAGATATGCTGCTACTTTCAAAATGTGATTTTATTTTTTTAGCATGTCTTATAAATTAGACGCTTCAGTTAATGAGCAGCATGTCTGAAGCAGAACATTGTCATTATGCACTTTGACTTGAACTAGAAATATTCTATTTTAGATTCCAGTTCCATCAAAGGCCTTATGTTCTACTGTACTGTGAAATGCCTTGTGTTGCACACCAGTAATCCTGCTTTTTCTGATTTCATAATAACTGTGGCCTTTACCTTTATTTAACTATACCACGGTGTTTCAGAATGCATCACTGTGACATACACATGCTGTTACACAAGGAGAGTTACCTGATCGCCTTTCTGGCTTCCGAGGTGACAGTGACGTGCTATTATATGCTGGGAACCTTTCATTTGCATTTGAGGTAAAGAAAAAATGCTCTCTTTTTCTCTTCCTTTTATTTCTTTTTCCTTTTCTCTTCCTCACTGGCTGCTGGCTGCATGTCGAACTGGATCTTCTCAGATAGAGGGCAGAGGGGGAATATTAATGGTCGAGCAATACGCTATTGTTGAGACGCGGCTCCTAAATGAAATGACTATAAATTATTTATATGCCTAATCAGACAGCATGTGCTCAAGTTATTCTCTCAAACAAGACAGAGTCTGTGCTACTCCCTTTTTTCCCCTCCTAGTAAATAATTCTAGTTTCTTTTGATAAGAGAGCAGTCAGACAGGCTGTGTGCTGGAAGTAGAAGCCTAATGAAAATATGGTGCTGCAATGACGAAATAGCTGTTTGCTGGCTGCAATCACGGTCAGGAAAAAATAAATGACCTGCTTAGCACCAGGTATTACAATGCACTCTGAGTTTGGAGGGTTGTATTCTGGTCAACCTAAAACAGATAGAGTTCAGGAGTAAATGTACATAAGTAGTAGCAACTGGATGCAAATGAAATAAGACTGAGCCATTAAAAATTGATGAGATTATATAAAAACCATTTGCACAACTGGCAGATGTAGATCAATTGAGCTGGGAATACATTTGAATGTGTATACAAGCAAAGAATTTGATTGACTGTTGTTCGTATCAGTTTGTTCATGAGCCAGTTAAAAAAAAAACTTGATCAGAACATCCCAGCTAAAAACACATGCATTTCCATTCAAAGTTCGGTGTCACTTAGAAATGTCCTTATTTTTAAAGAAAAACAGTGTTTTCCATAGAAGATAACATTAAATTAATCAGAAATAGAGTCTAGACATTGTTAATGTGGTAAATGACTATTCTAGCTGGAAACAGCTGATTTTTAATGGAATATCTACATAGAGGTACAGAGGAACATTTCCAGCAACCATCACTCCTGTGTTCTAATGCTACATTGTGCTAGCTAATCATGTTGAAAGGCTAACTGATGATTAGGAAGTAGTGTATATTCACATTTCTCAAAGTAAAATATCATAAAATTAGTCCTTTGGGTGTAAGTACCAAAACTCAGACCTTACTTCCAAATAATATCAAACATCACCTACATGAAGAAGTTGCAGCTCTAATATAAACATCAAAGTAAGACTCAGTGTTGAGACAACATGGACGCCTGCCTTTATGACCACTACAATTGTCAGCCTCCTGCTGGTGCAGGAAAAGTAAAATGAACTCTCCTGCTTTTATAAAGACCTACACATCTGCATCCTGATCTCAAGGGTTAACAAGGTCAGTGCTGCCATCGAAGGTTTGTAGTAAGAAGGAAACCAAAGCCAGGAAAGAGTGCCATTACCCACCACAAATGGCAGAGTAACCAATAAAGAACCATCTTCTGATTCCTCAGCCTGGCTGACAGTCGACAATATGTCCTGCTATAACCCTAAGAGCTGCTGTCTGTCAACCACAAGGCTTTAGCTGCATCCTCTCCAGCAACACAACTTAAGACTCTCAAACATACACATTCATACAAGATAAACACAGTGTCTTGGCATTCTCATGCTTGACAGAGAAAAATATAGAGACAGACAGACACATCTCTTCCTTCAAATGCCACAAGGTGCTGGAGGGTTAGAATAAATGGATGGCTAAATATTTGCAACAAGAAGAATAAACGGGTAGAACCTGGACGGTTCAATGAATGTTTTACAATTTCTTCTTTAAAAAAAAAAAAAAAAAAAAAAAGTTTAAAGACAACCTATTATGCTCATTCCCAGTTCTGAATTTTAATTCTGGGGCTGGAGAAGAGTAGTTTGCATGATTCACAGTTCAGAAAATCCTTATTTATTTTATACAGGCCCTCATTCTCTGAAACAAGCCATTTTAGCTCCTGTTTCTTTAAGGTCCTCTTCCTGTAAGTCCACTTCATTCTGACGGGACAACTTCTAGAAGCCTGCCGAGTGGGCGTGCAGTGCCTGTAGCTGACTATATAAATAATGAAAAAGTAACAAAAAAAAACTTTGAAAAAGTGTAACTCTGCATCCTGAAGCTCAAGCTTTTGACTTTAGCCACATACAGTATGATTGTTGCACAGTGTAATGCACAGGACAGTATAGAGCAGGGGTGTCAAACATACGGCCATGACTTTGCAAAGTGTAAAAATCACAGAGATGACAATAACTGCAATTTTTCAACAAAAGTAACTGCTTTTTAAAATTGTCTAATGTCTAGTGCCACAACCTTTATGTATTTTTTATGTATAAATTCAATACATTTACAAGGCAGGGTGACAACAGAACTTTCTTTATAGTTCCCACTTCAGTTTGTGTGGTGTGGTGCTCAGGATTACTACACAGATGTGGAAATGAATGTCAATTTAAAATAATTTTTAGATCTTGACAGGTTGTTTTGATCATAAAGTAAAATGCTCAATTGTTCAGTTCCAGATACCTGTGACTGAATGTTTTGTGCCTTTGTAGATACTCTGTGATCTGTATGCTGTAATGTATAAATGATAAAGTGAGGCATAATAGTGGTGAAATTGCACTTATTTTTCTTAAGAAATTTCAGGTTGTTCATTATGTTTTGCAAAAAGACGCTTCATTAACTGAACATTTTCAGAATTTACTTTTTTGCACTAAAGGGAAATATTGGAGTGTCGTTATTTTTAGGTTATTATGCTGTGATTTTACTGGTTCGGCTCATTTGAGATCAATTTGGGCCGTATGTGGCCCCCAAACTAAGATAAGTTTGATTTTTGGTCACACATGCGAACAAAAATCTTAACAAATGTGTGTGTGTGTATCTTGGCAGCCACCCAGGTAGAGAAAATCACTTGGTTTCAACTGTAGTTAGTCTGAAATACCAACATCCTACACACCTGACAAATTTATTGCCAACAGCGCTCCCCTTTCCTGCCGAGTTTCCGCACCAGGCAGCAGTAAACCGAAGCAGTGAGGAGCAAATAATGAACACTTCTTACAATACAGCCAAAGAAGAGCTACTTTTATAAACCTAAAGCTCCGTATCACCCTTGTGAAAAAGAACTGGTCAAATGTAAAACATTGATTCTTGTTTATATCCATTTACATAACAAATTAAGAAATCAGCATTGGGTATGAGAAATTACATAAAATATATTTTTTTTAAAGCTGTCATCCTCTGCCAAAAAGGCATGGTGAAAAGCTTGGGTGCTCTGACAATACATGCTGGTACACCTAAATGAAAAAGTGAGGCAAACCACAGTCAATATCAATAGCTAGCCTGAATTCTGCCACCTCTTGTTTACATCCAAGAAGTGGTGTATCTTGCTTGTCTAGACTGTGATTAGCAGGAAAAACAAAGCTCCTGTTCCGAGAAACCCCTGCTCTGGAGTCCTTGAGCAAACTGTAAATTGCATTCAGGTCCTGAAAGGTGTCATGTGGCTGAGCCTGACTTCTGACATCCATCATTAAGGAGACAAAGAACAGAGAATTTCTTCAGGGATCAATAAATGAATCATTCCTTCTAATGCTGGATCACAGCAGAAGGATCTATATCGTCTCTTGTGATTAGCTTCAATTCTATCTTGTGTCAGTCAAGCTGGAGGTTCCATGCTTCCTCAAAGAGTAAAGCAGATCGTAAAAAGTCTGGACTCCAGATCTAAACAGGACTGATCATTCATACAGCAATCAAAGATGTCAATCATGAGTTTCCTGTGGAATCTTTACAATGTTAAGTTTGAGTTTTGGCTAGCACATTTCTCTGGATGTTCTGGTATCCTGCCATTGTCCAAAGCTCTTGTTTGCTGGATACACACAGATGACCATAGGTAAAAATGTATTTGTTTGTGAGTGTGCAACTAGCATATAGTGTTTCCATGCTTTTAGGACAAAGCACTGTGGGTAAGCTAAGCTTAAAGCTTCGATATGCCCTTGAGTAACAACAAGCAGGTGTATGGACAGTGAATGGAGTGGTAGACGGATGGACCGTGCGGTGGAAGGACATTTCAGTTAAACAAGTTATACAAACCCATTCATATAGGATAAGAGGTACTATTAAAAAACAATGTATGTGTGTCCTGGTTCCTACTCTCTTGACCTTCCCTCTTCATCTTCATCAGCATGTTCACAACAGCCAAGAGTCAATCACAGCAGGAACAGTGTGTGCTTATATGTCAACTCGTCTGTCAACCAGAATTGGTGGGGATGGAGTCAGAGGAGGGCAGTGGACCTGGTTTTTGTGAGCGAACGCATGACAATGATGAGTTTGGCGTGTCGCCGAGGCAACAAGCAACCTCATCCATTATTCATGTGGATAACAAACTGATAAACGAGGTAAATGAAGAGGAACAACGGTAGCAAACATCATGCCGATGGACCAAAAGAGACATTTAGAAGCCGGCAGCACCAGCGGCATCCTCAGGCGCATATTAATCTGCGAGGTAAACAACAAGGTCTGGACACGGGGTCAAGGCAAGCCACTCTCATCCTTGAGAAGAGTAATGCGAAGCAAGTTTGTAGCTCCGGAAAATGGGATTCGGTGGAGACGCGCAGGTGTTACTGGGAGAATTCACATCTCTGCAGAATCAACACATTTAGTACCTAGCTGTCACACTGTCAATCACCCACCTACGATGTGCACCCAGCACCCTACAGACCCTTCACTACTGTCCACCATCAGAAAACAAACTACCAATCCCTTTGAAGTGCAAGGTAAAGTCCCAAACAGTTGCGTCAGTCCACTAGCACAGGTACAGAGAGCATAAATGATATCCCAGGTCTCGCATGTCATGCCAAATTCATGCAACACGATCTGCATGAGACAGCAGGGGGATGAATTATTGCCCTGTTGCTACGGTAACACCTTGTATGCAGAAAACACCATGCCATGGTCTGAAAAATGGTGTTTTGTGAGATTTCATTTTGAAAACCGTTCCAGTGACAGGGGGAACTAAGGAAGGATAAAGAAGAAAAAAAAAAGATTGGCAGTGAAAGAGGGAGAAAGAACAGAGACTCAGATACAGTGAGAGAAAGAAGAAGACAAACAAGGCAAGGTTTTACTCGCAGCAAATTGCAGCAGTGCTTTAGACAATTTGGGTCACTTCTGTCACTGTATTTCTATAAGATGAGCAGAAACACCTCATCTGCCTCTCATTTCATTTCCATTCCAACACCTGCAAGCCATTTGCATTCTGTCGGTTTTACCTCTCCCTTATATTCTCCGCATGCCACTACATTTCTTGAATGATAACATACTGGCAATTTCTACACGGGCCAGGACACAACACCGCTTGCATCCAAAGTAGAGGGACATTTTACCAGTCTTGAGTTTCTTTCCATTTCTGTGTTTCTACATCCTTAGTCCCAGTCCACCGTTCAGGTTTCCAGCTACAACAACTCCACCTCTCGATCAAATCCAGATCTTTACCATCTGACCCTTATGAGCCCTTGCAGGCCCAGTGACTCCCTGGGGACCCGAGGGCGGATCGTGTGTCTCACTTCTCCACAGCAACAAATGAACCAGGCACTCAATAGCTTGCCTGATTGGCTGTCATGAGACCCATGCTGTCGTTGCTTGTCGTGGAGCTCCACATGGCTACACTCCTTCTAATGTGGGCTGGCTGATTATACCTGGGCAAATGGGCAGCTGCTCAGATCCTGGCAAGTTGTATCAAGTTAAATATTTTAAATTCTGGCTAGAAAGAAATACAGGCCCAACACTGCTGCTAAAAATGAAAATTAAAGCAGCTGTGGTATAAGAAAGAGCAGCTCTGTGTGCCTGGGCTCATCCCTTATGACTAATACAACAGCAAGATCTCTAAAACAGAATTTTGTGCTTACAGTATCAAAACTTCAAATGCTATGAATAAAGATATTCACAATATGTCCATATTCATGATGTTTTTAAGCAGCAGTATGCAATTATTACTAACTGGTGTCCCCAATATATCAGACAGATGAAACTGTTTTGAAGGATTAAGAATCTGTATACAGCACTTTGTGTTTACCGATCAGGCCAGTATGTAAAGCTTTACACCAAAAGGCATGGGTAAGGGACTAAGAAGGAAAATAAGGATCTAGCTTTCTTAAGATCGAGGCCTTGCTTGTTGCTGTTTTGTGGACATTATTTCACTCCACTTGTAATCTTTGAATTAATTTTCTTTCTTTTCTCTTTCAATTTTGAAGATTGCAGTGATGCTAGCAGTGATGCTCTTTTCCTCTTCATTGTCTGTTGTTCTTTTCTTTGTCTGTTCAGTCTTGGTGGCTATTAACGCTAATGCTAATTACACATCAGTTCTTACAATTGACCATTCTTCCCCAGAAAGTTGTGCCCAATACCAAGTAATAAAAACAGAAAACAAACAGGCCTTTTGTTGGAAACATTCCAAAATGAGCAGCACAATGTACTTATGCACTTTCAGTTGTTTTAGTAATATTAAGAATTATACATTTATATTTCAGCAGGCTGCAGCTGAGAGTTAGTTATCCATTAATTTGATGATTACCTTTCATTTTGATTATTCAGTTGCGCAAATAATCTACAAAATAGCATAAAACAGTAAACTGTAATGGAAATCATTTTCCAGAGCTTAAGGTGATACATTTACACTGATTTGTGTGATAAAAGATAATCAGTTTATGACGATATAAAGCAGGTAAATTGGCAGAGCTTCACATTTAGGTTTATTCAGCCACTTTCATGAGTTAAATTAGAAGATAACTAAACTTTCATGTTTGTACAGTACATATGAAGCTGCAGTCTTACTGAGATTGTGAGGTTGCCAGGCAACCAGCGAAGACTTCAGAAAGTCACAGCACTAAGCCAAGAAACAGTCACACACATAACCCTCTCTGTAACCACAACTTGTTACATTTTTACATTTTGGACCAATTAACCCTTTGAACCTCAAAGACTGTCAACTTTACAGAGTTGTTGAAGGACTGGTGTGAGGTGCCCTTTCAACTAAATCTAAGTTTATTGTCATATTTCATCAAAACCATTAAAAAATGTGCGAAATGAACTGTTTGCATTCAACAGATTTTGCAAAAAGGTATAACTGAGCATGAAGTTATGACTGACTCACCTGCAGCCAACATATTATGTGACAAAAATTCATGCACTTTGTGGGTGAACTGGGCTGAACTGCAGGCTGTGCTTTTACAGAGCTGAAATAAAAATGTGCGTTGTTCTTTTTTAATGATTTATGGCATTATAACTGTTACAACTGAGTTCTGGACTTTATATTACATTGGGGGGGGCGCGAATATTTGGATCTCAAAATTAATATCCAGATACCACCGTCGGGACCGAATATTTGGATATTTGGGTCCAGCCCTAGTGGTATAAATATTAAAGATTGGACGGTTATTTTAACTCAAAGTCATCTCTCATTTTTGACCTCACAGACAAATCTTCTGGTTTTGATCCGATGATGATCTCATCTCGTGGTATTCAGACGGGAAGACAACGTCAAAATGATGTCAGACTACTCTTTCCAGGATAGAACTTTCACGCTTGATGTAGATGATTGAACATCAAAACTGTTGCTGATTTTTTTTTTTTTTTTTGGGCTGCTCTTTCAAAAACACTAATCATTTCATAACTGCAATTTCTGATAGCAGCGTTTCTACCCATGTGAAGCAGTCTTTCACTTTTGCAAATGATGCTTGTTTGGAAGCATGATTGTGGCTGATTAGACAGGTGCGTTTTTTGGTAGGAATCGTGCCTTGAACAGCTTCAAGACGATTTCAACATGTGCATGCACAATTAGAATGCACATGTGTGTGAGGGACGCCATAGCAGTCCTGTGATTGAGAATCTGGGGCAAACCCCTTAAGTGGAAAGATGGGGAGAGGGGGAGAGAGATCATCAGAGCCATTACCGTATGATAAATGATTTGCTATCTGGTGAATTGCCCTGAGGGAAATGGAGGGGTAGAGTGTGTGTGTATGTGTGTGTGTGCGTGTGCGTGCAGTAGGGATGATGGTTAAACATGTAAAGGTACAGCTGCACACAAAAAACACACACAAGTCAACTCCAACTGTACTGAATTCACACTTTTTGTCTTTTTCTGAAACATACACATGCACCCACACACCTACGTTGATCTCAACTATGCACACTTTCTCTCACAGACAGGCACACACAATCCAATTTCTCCTTACACACACTGTCTCACACACACACGCACACATCTCAGGGGAAAAGAAGCTGGAGCCAGTGCCGAGCTCCGAGGAGGAGGAGGCAAATTAGTGCAGAGTTTAAAGAGCAGAGTGGTAGACGGAGGGTGAGTGTGAGATTGGGGGAGGAGGTTAGAGCAGGCCAGACTGGTAGAATAGACCAACTGCCTCAACTGGGGTACAAGACATGAAGATAGCAAGCCGTGCAGATAGCAAAAGGTAGGTGTTAGAACAGAAAGAGAGAGAGATGGACTCAAAAGATTCCGGTGCAAGCGAGTAAAAAGTAGGGATTAGATGTTAAGAGCGTGAAAAGGGTGAATGAACAGAGCGAAAGAGAAAAACACAGGGGAGCTGGAATGACAGCAAGGAGCGAGACAGCAAGAGGGTAATGGCTGGTGGGAGAGGTGTGAGCAGCTCCTGCCAAGATAGAGGAAGAACCAGAGTGGGAAAAGAGGGAGAGAAATTGAGCAGCGTAACCCTGAAGACCCTGCTGTCTGCAGAGGAGAGCATTGTGTGGAGGCTGATGTGTGTTTCTACATGGGTACTACGGTGCGTGCTGCGCTGGCAGGTCTCAGAGTTGGTGTCAGGCTCCTCAGCTTGTCCGTGGTTAAGATTGGGAGGGAGGGAATTTCTAGTGAGATAGTCCCTAGGGGAGTGCTTCTTGCTGGGTTAAGATAGCTTGCCTGCCTGCTTGCCTGCTTGGCCAGCTGGCTTCAAAGTCCAGACGAGGCCCAGGAAGCGAAAAGCAGCTGGATGAGCTCTGGCTCAAAGTCTAAGTACCAAATCACCAGTCAACATGCAACCTGAGGTGATATGCTAACATACAGGTGGAAGTACAAAGGAAGTGAAAGCATGCGGCAAGGCTCCTTTCTTCATACTGTATTTTCGCTACATTTTCACATTTGGTTGGTAAATGATTCTTGAACTAATCAAAGCTGCATCCCTTTCCCTCTGCTAACACTAATGTTTACTGATTCACATGGCAATAACTGATGATAAAAAAAAATAAAAACCTTCATTTAGTTTTATTGATTAACATTAAAGAACATTAAAATTTAACTTAAATCAAAGTTCCATTATAAAACATGAAGCCTGGTGCAAGTTATCAGCTGGATGCTTAGCTGCCATGTATTTTGCTGACCTTTACTTTGAATGATTTTTCTTTTCTTCCACAGCTATGTTTTGCCAAAGCTGAAATATTAACATTTCTCCAGGAGTTTGGTGGCAAGAAAACAAAAAGAAATGTGACTTTAAATTGCTAATCTAAAGTGGTGCTAGCTCAGATGAATACGAGTCTGGAGTCTATTCCAGCTGACTTAGGGTGAAGGCAGTAGACACCCGGGACAGGTCACCAGTCTATCACAGGGCTACACATAGAGACAAACAATCACACTCACATTCACACATTCAGACAATTGAGAATCACCAATTAACATCAGCATGTGTTTGGACTGTGGGAGGAAGCCAGAGAACCCGGAGAAGACCCACGCATGCACAGGGAGAACATGCAGACTCCATGTAGACAGATCCCGGGAAGGCTGGGAACTTCTACCTGCAAGGTGAAAGTGATAACCACAAAGCCACTGCCCCCTGTGGACAACATGTTAGTAAGAAATGTGCTGGACTGACTGTCAATTCAGGATTCAAAGAGCTTTGCATTAGCAGTTCAGTCTGGAACTGCCACAGTACTTGCTGCATGATAAAATACTGTTGTGAGTTAATAATCAGTTCAAAACAAAAAACTAGTTAGAAACCATCCAAAACCCTACGTGTCAGGTCTTAGTATAGATCACATCTTTTCATGAGACAAGTGCATCAGTGTGGAACAAGCATGTCAAAAAACACAGTGGATTCCATTGTATAATGTGCATGCAAATGCAAAAATACATTTATTGGCCACATTTTGGTGCCAAACCTTCATCAGGACAATGGCTTACAATTTTACAGTTTCATTTAGCAGACGCGTTTATCCAAAGCGACGTACATCTGGGAGTAGATACAACACAAGCAAGGCTCTAGTCAGGAGAAAACAACCTGGAAAAGAGCCATAAAACAAGTTCAAGTGTGAACAAAGCTAAGTAAGATGTGGCGGTAATTCTGCAACCAACCACATTTCCCATGTGCTCCCAGCATCACAGCTGAATGATAATCGTCATAAACATGCAAAAAGTAAAACATTCTGTATAGTATGTAAATTAGCTCCACTTTCTGCAAAATACTATAAAGTGAATGCTTAAAGTCGACAAGTGCCACTCGCCATGTAAATGTGCCCCTGCAGGTTTATCTACAAGTGTGTGTAATTTTTGGTAATACATATTGACCTTAATAATTTACTTCATGTGACTTATCCAATGAATGTGAATATTGTGGAGGTAGATTAACGGTTGTTATTGCATAGGAAGTGTTACTTTTCTAACTTCTTGAAAACTGTCATTCAGTAGAGCAATGCTTGGGATTCATGCCACTCCCAATTCTAAGATGGCTTCTCTTTGTAACAAGCCATTTGCCTGATAAAGATGTTCCACTAAATGTTGTAAATAAGTGCATTTTTGCAAGCTAGATAGTCTGAGGGAATGTGTTTGAAACGCCATGTCTGACTATATGCAGTGTACAATGAAATACACTGAGCTATTTAAGTCCAATACAATAGAGCCTGAAAAGTCCAGATGTCTGACCTTGGCTCAAAGCAGGATTTGGCTTCAAACCCCAAATAGCTGATGATGCAAGACATAACTTAGAGTAAGCTTGATCATCCGTTCAGCAGAGTTTATCTTTGCTCAGTCCCATATCCCCAGGTCAATAATGTTGACTCATCGACCACCTCTGCCTCTGCTGTCGATAAAGCACACTGTCGCCTTTTAGCTTTTGCTTTGGCTCTGTGAAGAAGAAACAATGCAAATGGCCCCAAGGACTGATCAAGGCTGAGGAAAACAGAGGTGATGATAAAGCCCTATTCACAACACAATGTTTTCTTGCAGCAAGTCTCCTTAAGAAGAAAAAAAAAAAACAATAATCATGTTGACATTTAACCAGATGGATACGATTTTAACCTCCTAAGACCTGGCGTCTACATATGTGAACATGTTTTTTTTTTTTTCAAAAAGAGTGTATTGTTAATGTTATTTATTCATTTATTTATTTAATAACAAATGGTAATATTTAATGGTTTAATGGTTGCAAGCCCAACCAAAGCTCAGGTCTTAGGAGACTACAGGAGATAACCAAAGGGATTTCTTCTTTTGTTTGTTTGTTTGTTTTTTTAGTTGAAAGGCCCAAGACTGCTGCTAAGGTAAAGACAGAGAAACGATTTTAGCACAAGCCCTTTAACCCTGTGAACCCCAAGCACTTTTTGCCTCTGTTAACTCACTGGAAGCTCATTTTTGACTGACACATAAAGTTCTTCACCTCTATGGCTAAAAGAGGTGAGAGCCTTTTGTGTTTTTTTGGGAGTATCACACAATAATAATGCAATAAATCATAAGAAAAGAAATATAAAGTATAATTTTAATTATTTATGTTGCAAAAACTGAAATATTTCCACAATCCTTGGCGGAGTTATGTGACGATCGGCGTACGTTTGTCTGTCTGTACGTAACATTACTCAAAAAAGGACTGACGGATTTGGATGAAATTTTCAGGGGAGGTCAGAAATGACACAAGGACCAAATGATTAGATTTTGCCAGTGATGTGGTTTATAGTCTGGATCCACGGATTTGTTAAAGATTTCTGTATCATTGTGAGAAAGCGGCACAGCGTCACTGTAACTGTGACAAGTGAACACTATATCAGCTGCCTGCTGACAAACACATGATTGAGATTCTACTACAAATCCATTGCTGTGGATTTATCAGGATTTATCCGTCAGAAATCATACAACGACTGAGCAGCCTTGGTGGAGTACTGCACTCTCTGATTGCTTTTCTTGTTTATTTATTTATTACTGTTTATAGTTTTTATTTATTTGCATACCTGCTTTTTATCTGCTCTGTGTATACACCGCCTGCAGTTCAGTCCAGTACTGCCAAAAAGATCGAGAATTTCTGTCAAGTGACTGTTGCAACTGATTTACTTAAAGCCACACGAGTGCATCAAGAAGTGATTCTTTTGCTTTTTACAGAATTTGGTTTGTCTAGATGATTTACTTTTGATTTTTTTTAATTGGACATGTAGAATAAAGACACTGAAATACTGATTTATGAGCTAAGATTTGATGATGTTTTCAGAGGGAATGTCACTTCCTTCCTGACCATTCTTTCTGTTTCTACCATTTCTGCTTCTGGTAAATGGTGTCATTTTGGCAATTTTTTTTAAAGACAACATGCCTTTTAAACCTGCCAGCGGGTTTAGTAGTTCAGATGGGTAAAATAGTTTTTTAGCTCTAATGATTTGTGCTTTGCTGTTTCCTCAGATCACACTCCATTCTATCGATCAGCCAATCAGCTGGCTAACAGTCAGTTCTCAATGCAGAGATGGAAGGCTTGAGGTGAAAGAGTCATGGAAACTGTCCAGAATATTGAAATGGACAATTAAAGCAGCCTTTCTTGGAAGATGGACAGCAGCGGACAAGCTGAAAGTCACATGGGCTTCTCCAAGAGGGGGAAGGGGAAGGATTATTATCTCCCTGAGACTGAGGGGCAGACGAAATAATTCACCTGGAAATCAATTTCCATCACGTCTATTACAGACCACCGATAGATCGAGAAAGAAAGCGAACAAGAGAGCCAGACCAAGGGAGACTCTCATTTCCCCTTTTTATCCATGTTGTTTTTTTCTTCCCTCTATCAGAGCTCAAACCATTTCCACAGCAGAGTGCACTGGCTGCAAAAAGACATCTGCAGTCGATCATGACAAACAGTCTGAATCTTTCGCATTTGTTTCCTTAAAAACCACAGAGCTGCATGAGTAAAAGCAACAGCTGCTGCCTCTTCATGGACTGCTTTCTGCATTAAATCATGACGTAAGCAGTTAAAACTTTTGAAGGCAATGATCTTGAAACTTTGGAAATACAACTGTTGATACATTCGTGTCATTGCTTTCAAATGACTTTTATTAAAATGCACAACAATTTCAGTAGACAAGTTGTTAAATTGGGCTGTAAGGGAGAAGCCGATCCTGCTTTTATTTTATGCAAATTATTCTTGTTATGATACGAGTAACTGGATATCACATCTACAGCTTTGGAAATGATTACCAGACCACTGTGACAACCGTTTCCTGCCTTTGTCGGTTCTTGGTGGAACCATACTGTTTTTTTCTTTCTTGAACCATCAGCAGTAGCTCTGTCACTGTATCCCTCTTCATTAAGCACCAAGATGGCCAATTCCTCCTTTTAAAACGCTCCCTCAGTGTGTTGCTTCACTACAGTCTTTTCAGAGTTATATGAGTAAACTCACTGTGTTCTGATGTATGTTGATTCTCTGGTGCATCTCTGTTGTTATTAAATGCAGCTATATTGCTACCACCTTTATCAAATGCTTGGATTCCAGATATTACAAGTGATGGCTGGATTGCATTCATTTTCCAATTTAAATTCGTTCCACACTACAGACATTTTAGCCGCATTCTGTAATGCTTAACAATTCATTGCTTTTAGTCATATAACCAGTTAAAATATCTTGACCGATTAGTCAGGAGACTAAGGATGCATGCATGTCAGAAAATGCCCTGTAGATCAGCTGTAACACCTGGTTGTGCCATCAAGTGGAGCCTGCTATCTCGCAGTGATACAGAAATCTTTAACAAATCCGTGAATCTAGACTATAGGCCGCATCACTGCCAAAATCTAAACACTCGGTCCTTGTGTCATTTCTGACCTTCCCTGAAAATGTCATCCAAATCCATTTTTGAGTAATGCTGCGAACAGACAGATAGACAAACAGACACACAAATGTACGCCGATCGTCACATAACTCCGCCGCATTCCTTGGCGGAGTAAATATCAGAGGACTTTTTTCAGGGCTTTTAGAAGATGCTGTAGTTATTTAACCACTTGAATTAAATTCAAACAAAATGATCACTGTTTAGGCCTGTTGTGTAGACTTCGTGAAGAAAACATCAGGTGGTCTAATAATTATTTCCAAATACATTTTTTCCTTAAAGCCCAAACTAACGAGACTCAAAAAATTCTAAGAATTCTCACTGTTGCAAAAAGCAGACAGCATAATATCAGAATTGAAAAATTCTGTTTTCTTTTTCTGCAGAATAAAAGCAGAGTATAAAAGCTAGCCTCTTGTTTAACAGAAGTGGACTGGTTGACTAAAGAAAGAGCGTGCAAAGAGACTGCCAGGTTTGCCACTTACCAATAACATAAAACCCCTCTTAGCTTAACAACATCACCATCCCACTACCCTCCATCCAAACCACCAATATCTCAAGCTGTCCTCTGCCGGATCCTCATTACTTACCAAAGGAAACAGCGCTTAATGTGCCTGAGTGTGTATATGTGTGGAGGGGAGCTGCTCGACGAAGGCAGAGGATATGAAACCGAGGGAGGAGAAGTGATGGGTATGACTGAAGGGGGTTGACAGCATTTGTAGGTCAGTGTAAATGTTTAATGCTTTATGCTGATGAGCTGACGCTCTGTCTCTCCGGTTCTCGGAAAGATGCGCTCTGATACCCCCCCACCACACACGTACACATCACACAAACACATACTCGATTCCCACACATTTGCAGGCATATGCCACCCGCTCCTAAGCCCTTGCTTATATTCTCACCGACCTCTCAGCACGCCAATTAAGCAGGTATGTGACAAGGCAGCCAAAAGTGCCAATTAGGCCAATCTACCTCTGCGACATGTCTCCTTATACCCGCCTCCCCATCATTTTCCCAGCTGCAACTTCCACCTTCCTCTCCCCGCTGGTTCTTAATGGATTTGAATGCCTTGCTCTCTCTACCAGCCCTCCCCTTTACCCCAGTTACAGCACTCTACTGAGTACATATAATGTAACTTTAACAGCTCCGCTTTAACATTCAGTCCAGCAGCCAGGATAGATGTCTGTTTCAAGCACATGTAATTATTTAGCCTGGAGTACACATCATAATTGAAAGGGTCTGATAACCATGTTGCCTTGTTATATGCACTACATTAAGAAATGGGGAGATGGATTAGCGTAACATGAAAAGGGGGGGGGACTCAATTTAGTTTGCAAGGTTTAGTAAGAAACCCCCATAATGGCTTGTTTATCTTATCAATTAAGGAACCATAATACTTTTTGAAATGAGAAATGGTCCTTGCCACAGGGCACAATCACCTCATAAATAAGGTGCGTTGCTAAATAAACAGCCAAACCAATTTATTCAATTTACCATACAATGGATTATAGCTTAATTTCATTGATAATGGGAGTAGACACTTGAGGAAATTAAAACAGGGAACTTGAAATTTCATGAGTCGTTCCCAAATGACCCCAAAGGATGGGAAAGTAACTATTCAAACAACGCAGTTATCTGTCTGACAAATTCTGCTTCATTTGTAAATAGAGTAAAAGCCAAAGGGCACAGTTTGCCATTTTTATCATTTGATCAACAATCATTTCAAACACTGATGCAGTTCTGAATGCATTATTTTCAACACATCTTCATTAAGGATTCAGTGGAAGCCTGGCCGTTAATGCCTTTTAGATGCTGCCTCCCACACCCTACTTGATGGGGCATGCTTTCCATTAAAGGGAAAGTATTTTGGATGCTTACGGTTCGATCGTAAAGCCCCATATGTTGTGTTGTTATTTCCCCAGCCCTGTCGTAAACAAGCCTACTCACTGCTACAGCGTGGGGCGACAACGCTGCATGAAAGCCAGCGTGTCAAAATCAGAATTCGTCACTGTCAGTGATGGTAATTTGTACTGAAACAGAGGAAAAAAGCACGCTCTGTACTACCGCGCTGATTAAAGGCATCATATACACAAGCATACATACATTCTGACACTTGGGGCAGCTTCTTTTCTTGTTTAAATGTAGCCATATCTTATTGTTTGGATGTCAAAAAAGACCCATTACATCCCCCTTTGACACAGCATGCAGTGTGCACAAAGAGCTGGACCATGTTTGGGTGCTGAACGGTGTTTGGGGAGATTTACCAGTACAGAGAGGCCTCCAGCACTGCTGTGACAAACAAAACAAAAATGGGCCCTTTACACTGGGTGTGGCCTGGATTCACACAAAGCCCCTTGTGGGTCAACGCCTAAGGAGAGAGTCTGTGTATGGATGGGTGGGTGTATCAGGGACAGCAGAGTGGATCCATGGCGAGATGGAAAAACAACAGGAAGCTGGAGGAGTGGCAGAGGTAAAGCATATGGATATATCTGGGAAGGAGGGGTAGACATGGATCTGGGTTGTGGCTAAATGAAAATAAGTCTTTCTTGGAATATATTGTCTCAAAATAAATATTCGGATACCACAGTCATGACTGAATATTCAGATATTCGGGTCCAGCCCTAGAGAAAACAACCATCTTGGTGCTTAATGAAGAATATAGAGAAAAAGCCACTCCTAACTGGCTTGGAATCAGCAAAACAGCTGTCTATTACAACCTTAAGAAGATGCACTGTGGCTTCATTAAGGGCTACAGAGGAAGAGTGAGAAAACAGTTCTATGTGACCGTATGCTACTTTATCAGACAGTTGGTTTCAGCATATATTCTGATTTAATGTACACTGCTGTTCAAAAGCTTAGGGTCACCCAGACAATTTCCTGTTTTCCTTGTAAACTCACACTTTTATTCATGTGTTAACAAAATCGCACAAGGGTTTTCTAATCATCAATTAGCCTTTCAACACCATTTGCTAACACAACGTAACATTAGAACACAGGAGTGATGGTTGCTGGAAATGTTCCTCTGTACCCCTATGGAGATATTCCATTAAAAAAAATCAGCCATTTCCAGCTAGAATAATCATTTACCAGATTAACAATGTCTAGACTTTATTTCTGATTCATTTAATGTTATCTTCACTGAAAAAAAAGCGCTTTCAAAAATAAGGACATTTCTAAGTGACCTCAAATTTTTGAACGATAATGCATGACACTCAAATATCCGTATATACCTCAAATATCCAACACAGTTTGGTGTCTAAATCACTTTTAGGTTCACTAAAACGGCAACAATCTGTGACATAAATGATATCCACAGATTTGTGGTGTAAACTCATTTGTACCCCATGTGGAGTAAGAGCAATCACATGCCCTCAATAACACTTTAAGCCCTGCTATTCAAATCCACAGATGACACCATCGCTTTTAGCTCCCGTTTTTCTTGAGCGTGGGTCCCTCAATGCAACACCACCACCACACATCAGGGTCAGGCCTGCTAATGGAGACCTCACCCCATGTCTTTCCCCTGAGGCGGTGTGCTGTGAGGAGGAAATTGGATGGGGATGTAGTGAGGGAGGAGAAAGAAGGGTGTGAGAGTGTTGGGATGGGACAGGGGTAAGACTTCTGGGTCAGGGACTCAGCACTGGTCTCTTAATCTGAAGATGGACAGGGTGGGGTGTGGGGAAGGTACACACACACACACACACACACACACACACACACACCAGATGGGGCCCCCCACCCCCAATCTGCATTTACCTACTTAGCATGCCCCAGGCCATGTGCTGACACTCACTCACTGTTATCCCTTCACTGCAGCCCTCTGCATATACACTAAGTGCGATCATGGGTGAAAGAGATTATATTACCATAACCTAGATATTCTAACTCCCCATGACCTACTGGGTTACGATAGATGCATTTCTCTTGGCAACACAATAACCCCAACAGGACACCACCAATGTCAAAGCAGCCTTCACATTGGCTACTCAGTCACTACAATGACAAGCAGAGATGCAACAGTAGCTCAAATGATAAATTAAATATGAATGTGCATGAACCACCGCCCTCCTTTCATATTCTCCCTCCCGGTTTTCTTCTGTTTAACGATCGGGGTGTTGATGATGTGCTCATAATATTTCTGGTTCAAATCCTTCTCACAGCTTCCCCCCACTTCCACTTCATTCCTCATTCCCGTCACTTTCAGCTATGTTTTTCTTTCTGAAGAGCAGATGCACCATAAAAAAACATCATTAAACTAAAATACCTCTGTGACAGCACATTTTGCCTGAGCTGAGGTTGTTATTCATGTGAAAAATATGTATGTGAATGAGAATATCCTCAGTCTGCTGTGACTCTATTATGTGAAGCGCTGATGAGTGTGACCCCAGAGAGCAGGAGAACGAAGACAGCTTGAGGTTTGGACTCTCCATGCTGTTGGATTGAGAAGGTGCTCAGCAGAAGGAGCCACCTCCCTCTACTCAGTGTTGGAGCATTTGTGCCCCCTAGTGTACCTACTTGACACTGGAAATTTACAGACTGTGGCTGCATCTGCTTTTGGTGAAGAAATAAGAAAACACATGAGCCATTTAAAATGTAACAAAAGAAGAGACCTCTTGTGAAATTAGTGCTTTGTGTGTTTATTTCAGTCAGAATGCAGAACAAACTATCTACCTCTCCATGTCTGATGATGTAAAAAATTGAACGGGATCCTGCAATGAGTCAAGAAAGATGAATTCCAGCTCATTAAAGCAAGTGGAGATTCAGGGTTTTGCATCAGTAGGACCCACTGAGTTTGGCTGTCAAGTAAAGGAAAGTGTTCTAAATTCTTATCTTATAAATTCGTATCTCTACGGAAGAGAAGTGATGGACAGCTGGCTGCTCTTCCATAGAATCCATGAACTGACAACAGTTATTTTCAAGTCAAGTCTGTTTCCATTTCCCGCTCCTTCTTCTTCATGCTGTGTCATGTTTCATTCATCAGTGACATTTAGACACAAACAGGTCTGTCTCTCACATTGTGAATAACGCAGATGATGAACTGAGCTTTGCTGACGCAAATCAAACTTTGGACTTTTTTGTACAAAGGAACAACAAAAGACTATAAACTGCACTGCTACAAAAAATAAAAAATAAAACACTCCAAATCTCTAGAGACCAAAGCACACAGCCAGAAACAAACAAGCTGGACAACATGACGCAGCCAATGCAATGATCAGATTATTATTATTATTATTATTGTAGTACAGATTTAAACAGGAATGTAAGTGTATTGAAAGAACAGATGTTGCATCTGTACTGTGCAGCAAACCACCAATAGATGGCAGCAGATGCACATAGTAGCAGCTTTCTGATGATCCATACTATCAGTGCTGTAGGTGTGGTGCTCTCGTCTTTTACAGCAGGTCAAAGAAGAAACAGACAGAGGTAACAATGCACATAACTGTGTCTAACAAGCCTCGCCATGACACAAAGTCCCACAGAGCCTTGCAGATAAGACACAGCTAAGGTGCTGCCTGTGTCTGGCTTTAGCAGGAGATGATGAGGTTGAGCAAAGAGGATAGTGTTAAGACCTGCAGGGGAAAGAGTGGCTTGGATCGCTTCAAGGACCCTTGCTCATGTTCCAACAAAGTCAGTTAAGTTACAGCAAGTTGTATGTGACAGGAGAGAGAGAGAGAGAGAGAGAAAATCAATAGTCATAGCAAATTACAGCTGCCAATCACGAGGCAAACACTTGAAAGGTTTTATTTAAACAGATTCTTTAGGTCCAACATACAATGAAACTGACTGAAATTGACATTCAAATTATATTCTGTGCATATTGGCTTCATTTTTACTTGTGGCATTGCTATAACTTTGATATGTGTAAAGTCTATACCTCTGAAACCGCAATCATAAGAAACAAACGAAAAAAATATTTTCCTTCACTGCTATGCTATGCAGCAAAATTTCGAACCTGTTACGAGTTCATGCAATTGAATAGCGTCTTTGACAGTTTTGCAATTGCATTACAGCGCCAAAAGAAGATGATAAAAGTGGCCACAACTGCATTATGTTAGACAACTCATTGCAACTAGCATTATTTAGTGATAAAATATGCTTCTGTAACATTTAAGAGTCCCTCTTATGTTTCTACTACACTGCTGGAAGTTGCTACAGTGCTGAGAGAGTAGGAGCTGTCAGCCCAGACTTGCTTCACAGCACCAAACACATGCTGCTAAGAGCATTTGCTCTCAATACACAGCCCACTGTCTATTCAAAATAAACACAGCCACACACAGATGCATCTGGAAATGAAACACTCCTATGTACCTATGGAAATAAACATTCATGCGCTCTTTTGGAAATAAATGCTCATGCATACCAGCGAGCAAGAACTGACATGTAAACCTCCAAGGCCCGGACACCTTGAAATGGATACAACACATGCACAAGATAAACTTCATATTTACTGGCAAGGGTAAATCCCCAAGGACTAGGATAAACAAGAAAGGACAGGCAGAGGAAAGATTTCAAGGGCTCTGAGCAGAAAGCGTCAATGGTCAATGCCATGACCATACATAAGCCTCAAGCATGTTGAAAACAGCACTCTGAAATTAAGTTGTAAAGAACTGAAAGGATGATACTGGTGGTTCATACCATTACTACCAGTAGTCCATATTTAACTTGACTTTTCCCCATAGGTAACAACTGGTTTCTGCTTTAGAATTAAATTGCAGAGATATGAATGACATTTGATTAATTACAGTAAAGCTGTTGCTCTTTCTTGTGAGCTGGAATCTTGGCTGTTTTGACACGTACCACCAAGAGTTCTCAAAACAGCCTGTATTTTCAATGATAACATAACTTCAACAAAATAAATAAGGCAGACTGGGATCTCTGTTTGATTACCTTTCACATGCAAATCCCTGCAAATTTACTTTCACAACATCCTGACAGGAACTGCTGTCAACCCAACAATTCTAAAGCCTTTTCAGGCATTGGATAGCTAAATTTACTGCTTCAGTCTGTTAGGCTGACAGCATTCTGTCATTCCGACTTTTACAGTAATAGCCCCCAGATATAGTGATGGAGAGAGCTACAGTGTAATATTTGTCATTCACGCAAGATTGGACGATACATCAAGTGTATAATAATACGTACATAATAATGCAGTGACAATCAAAAGACTAAATCTGAACTAATAGCAGTTTATCAAAAGACCCAAATAACTAAAAACCTGCTCATTATTGATTTCCTAACCACTTAAAATTCTGTCTATGTGTGATAATAATGTAACTGATATTTTAGCAACAGTAGAATGAAAATATCTCAACAGCTGTGATGGAGCCCAGGATTCAACCTTATGACTGCTGCTATGTAACAAAATACTGAACTGTAGTATTTAAACTGAGAGTGACCACTCACTGTGCTGCCTGAGGTGAAGAAAGTACCTTGTGTGGCCTACTTTTAGCTCCGTGTCGGGATCATTTTTAATAACACGTAATCAGTGAAGTTACCGCTGATGTGCCACATGTGTAAAAAGTCTCTCTCTTTGGAGATGTTCAATTGGATCCTGCTGCTGTCTGACACTGCAGGTATTTAATACGCTCAGATAAAAGACTCCTTAAAACAGCTGGAAGCAACAAACTAAACATCAGCTCCTCTTAATGTTTTCTCCAAACTTGAATTACATCTACTATTGGTGAGCCTCATTAATCTGATCTGTTAATGTCTGTTTCATTCTCCTAAATGTTTGTTTTTTTCATGGACACTTTAGTTTGTAATAAATGTGAAGTCGTAGTGCAACGTGAATGAGCAAGTTTTGTGAACTGTGTCTGTTCTTTGTGATGTTTTCAGACCAATATCGGCTATGTGTAAATGTGAATTGGTTAACTGATGCGAAAATGTCACTAGGTCTGACCTAGTAAGATTTTCATTGCAAGTTTTGCAGAAAAGTAACCAGGATGCTCATTCTGACATGAAAATTACAAGGTCAGCTGCTGTCAGATTTTCTTAAAGAAGTGCATGCCTGAATGCGTTGCAATTAACAAATCAACTAACAGAGCATGACAAAAAAAGGTCGTATACATATAGTACTGTTCAAAAGGTTGGGGTCATCAAGACAAGATCACGTTTTCCATGAAAACTCACACTTCTAGTCATGTCTTAACATAATTACACATAATTAAATTTCAAAATTACAAGGGTTTTCTAATCATCAATTACCCTTTCAATACCATTAGCTAACACAATGTAGCATTAAAACACAGGAGTGATGGTTGCTGGAAATGGGCCTCTTTATCTCTATGTAGATATTCTATTAAAAATCAAACATTTTCAGCTACAATAATCATTTACCACATTAATAATGTTTAGACTGTATTTCTGATCCATTTAATGTTATCTTAATTGAAAAAAATGACTCTGAAAAACAAGGACATTTCTAAGTGAACCCAAACTTTTGAACAGCAGTGTATTTGCAAGAGGTGACAGGAAAAAAAACAGTTTACAGAAAAATTGCAATTCTTAGCTCGTATTGGGATTTTGACAGACGGTACAGTACAGTGCTGATCAACTCACACTGCTCTCTTTACAAAATGTCAGTTCATTTAAGTGAAGCGAAGAAAAAAACTTGTTCCATTGTCTACTCAGTTTCAAGATGCCTGTATCTGTAGTCTTTCAGATAACGATGGCTGTTGTTCTTCACTTCTGGAAATATAATGTCAACAACAACGCTGCAGGGTACTGCCAAAGATTTCCACCTCTAATAAGAAATTCCTGGATAAGAGGCACAACAACAAAAAACCACTAGTGCAGTCCTTGAAACTCTGGTCTATTTTGTGAGCATGTCAGCTCATTAGCCTCTTATCTGTCGAGGGGCTGATACAGAGGGTCAGGATGGCCCTGAGTACAGGAAGGTTCTTCTGGCTGATAGATGAGGATGTCTCCCACCCAAGGCTGGGCTCCTGGAGGGAGCCAGGGGCCTCATTCTGACCTCAGGGAAAGAGACAGAGAGGAAGCTAAACAGGAGAGGGAGTAAGAGGGACATGACATGGAGGTTGCCAGTGACATGTAAATAGTTCATGATAACATATGAAGCTGTGGCTTGTCTGGACCAAAATAAACAATTAAGCTTGACAAAAAGTTTCAGAGATCATGATATTAAGCCAAATGTAAATGTGTCAAGCTCTGTATATTAATATTAAAAATGCTGTGGTTCAGGTGGAAGAGCAGGTCGTCCAATGATCGAAGGGTCGGTGGTTCGGTTCCTGCTCTGTCCTAGTCATGGGCTGTTGTGTCCTTGGGCAAGACACTTTACCCACCTTGTTTCCAGTGCTGCTACTCACACTGGAGTATGAATGCGTATGAATGTTGGTGGTCGGAGGGGCTGTAGGCGCAGATTGGCAGCCACGCTTCCGTCAGTCTGCCCCAGGGCAGCTGTGGCTACAAATGTAGTTTACCACCATCAGAGTGAGAATGTGTGAGTGAATGAATAATGGGTCCATTGTACGTGCTTTGAGTATGCCTTAATAGAAAAGCGCTATATAAATCTAATCCATTATTATTATTATAAATTTAAACACTCTGTCTTGTGCATCCATGAGTCTCAGTGAGGCAAACACTCCCTCAACTTTAAAGATTGGACCTAAAGCTGATAGGATTGGCTGAGTTGACTCATACCGCTATAAGTCCAGGGTGCAGAGGGACCTCCACTGATGTAGTGAGCAACACTCCTCTACTCTCCTCCACCATGCATTTATATGTCACTACTGAATGTCATTTACCTTGTGTCTTCTGTCCCCTGTAGTTTCTGGTTCACCCTCTCTGTTCTCTTTTCTGCAGGCACTAAAGCTGATCATTCTGATCTGGAGTTGCTGTATTAATGTGAATATTCCTGAAGTGTGCCCAGCACAGTGGGGAACTAAAGTTTTCTGGACAATTTGGAAGTTTCCACTGTCTTGAGCATGTACAAATCCAAGCACATCCAAAGTAATGCAGTGACTATTTAAACTGCAATGTCTTTACTGACGAATTACAAAAGTGTGGATAGTGAAAAATCTGATTTTATCATCTCTCTTCAAAGCAAATATTTGTTTGAAGCAGTATTTGTTTTCCTGGTGCATGTACAGTCAGGGGCAGCACAGTGGCTTGGTGGTTAGCACTTTCGCCTTGCCGGTAGAAGTCCCCGGTTCGTGTCCCAGCCTGTTTGCATGTTCTCTCTGTGCATGTGTGGGTTTTCTTCGGGTACTCTGACTTCCTCTCAGTCCAAAAAACATGCTGAGGTTAATTGGTGATTCTATATTGTCCATAGGTGTGAATGTAAGTGTGATTGTTTGTCTCTATGTGTAGTCCTGTGATAGACTGGCGACCTGTCCAGGGTGTCTCCTGCCTTCACTCTAAGTCGGCTGGGATAGACTCCAGGACCCCGGCAAGCCTAATGAGGAGTATTGTGTACAGATAATGGATAGATGGGTGGATGTACAGTCATCATGCTGGCAGATACTGTGGCTATGAATTTTAGGCTGCACATAAATGTTGGCAGAGGGATCCCCAGACGAACATGGATGTTCATCATCCCACTTGAGAGGATGAGGAAACTTCTGTCACATGTACCTTTGGACCAAAGAAGAAATTATACATGTCAGGGTCTTTGATTGTCAGCTGTCAAGGACGAAGTTCCTCTGTAAACAGTCAAGAGGGCAATAGTCAGATTAGACGTACAGAAGTTAAATAATCTGGTGGCTACCAGCACTCTGGACACTATTGACTATACAGCTTGCTATTTAAAATGAATGGCATCTACCCTCTTGACTACAGAAAGCTGAAGAGCCACAAGCTACAGGCCTTAACCATCCAACCGTGATTATGGCACAGACTGACCTCCCAATCCAGACAGCATATAATTGCACCCTCTTGCATTTGAAAGTCACATTAAAGGGCTGATAATGGAGTTCTGGCTCAGAAAAAAAGGGATCACTAGAGCGGACAAGAGGAACAACAGATCTGTCTTTGGCCAGGCAAGGAAATTGGTATCTGCTTGATTCATAGCTGAGCCCACAAAAGAAGTGTTCCCAACCAGCATCCATTGTGAATGTCGTGGTGCTTATGAAAGGGGGAAAAAATACCTGTTTCTTGTTGAATACGGCTGTTTCAGGAAAATTCTGGTGTGGAGATAATAGGGTCCATCGGTGATGAAACCCACACAGCTTATAGCAGAATGTGCTATTCATGTGCTATCAAGCACTGTGATGGAACGATGAGAAAAATATCCTGTCTGACAAAGCAGATATGACAAAGGTCCAGCAAATGGTCAAATGCAACACAAAGTATGAAACATAAAAAAATCATTGGCTGTTATATGGTTTCATCTTTTTTTCAATTTAAATGAAGCCAAAGAAATGAGTCAAAGAGAAAGGGAATGCTTGAGAAATATCATGAATGATTCAAAGCACAGATGCTGTAGTTCACACTAGAGGCTGTGATAAAGGAAACCCCATGTACGCTAAAGAAATCCAGCGTAATCAAAAACCTATTATACTGAGCAGCTGTTATCAGCAAGGTGGGAACTTTAACTTGTGGAGTCAAAACTAGTTTGTGTTTGCACTGCGTGATATATCATTTTAGCATTGACTATTGCAAGATGTGCAATAGTCATACCAGGAAGTGCGCTGTGAAGTGAGTCAACTCAAACACATCATGCTACAGTTATTTTTTTTTTGTTTGTTTGTTTGTTTCTTTATTTTGGGGGTTGTGAGGAATTGGAGAAAAGTAAGATTTGGTTGCAAAGGAGAAAGGCAAAGTCAGTGCCTTACTAGGGCTGCACAACTAATGGAATATTAATTATCATGATTTTGGTTTCCCACAATTACATGAACATTATCTACATTATCTATGTTAACATATAAAATATTCAACAAAATACAATTCATTTATTTTGACCATTGAAATGAGCACCTCAAAGTCCTGTATGATTGCAAATTCAGACCAGTCACACCTCAGTGGTACACCATTTGAGAAATGTTCCAAAAAGTTCACACTCACAAAAGGCCTCACAGCAGAAAATGTATTTTTAGAGCTGTTTTAAAATGTTTTTAGTTTTTATTCATTCTAGAAGTATTCTTTCCAAACAGAATTCTGCAAACCATTTGCCATCACAGGAAAAAATCAATCCCCCCCCCCCAATATGTGCAGCCCTTACCATAATATTACCATTTACCATGGCAATGACAAAAGCGTTAGAAAGGAAATTTCACACTCGTTAATACCCTGTAGTCTCAACCTCATACGGGTGTGGGAAATGAAAGTTTCAGTCTCAGCCCTGTCTTCCTTTGCAGGTGCTTGTTTGCAGCAGCTTGCAGTGGGCTAGCTTGTACAGCAGCTAATGAGATCCCCAAGGAAACCAGTGCTAAGCAGGTCACGGACTGTTGCAAGCACCAGAGCATTCATAGCCCCACCATGCACCACCTTTGACCTCACCCCTACCCTTGTCCTTGCCACACAATCTTGTGAAAGTCTAAAGCCTCACTTAAGAGTTGATACCACACACACTCATGCATGCCATGTGCATTTTTTACACACATATACACTTGTTAAAGTATGCTGAAGCAATAACAATGGTAAAAACACTTGTCATTATATAAAAGCCTGTTGAACTATAAGCTAAATGGAAGCTCATAGGTGAGACTTCATGCAGGAAGAAAGAATGTTGTCTTAATTTTTTTTTTTTTAGGGATAATCAGAGCCCAGAAATGAAATGCTCCCTTTTTCTTTTTTGTGGTTTCATCTGACCTGACATCATGGGTATTATCTGTATTGCACTGAGGTTGAGGAGCATCCAGAAATTACAACTTCAGTTTGTTGCTACTGCTAGACGCAGTGATACATTATGACTCATTAGTGACTGTCTTACGAGTGTCTGACATAACAGAACTTGCTTCAAAGCACCTGCCCACACAGTGCCTATAACGGCCTGTGTTTTATCTGCCACCTAAAGTGTATCTTTGCACCTAACATCTATTTTCCAACAGCTACAACTACTAGGATAAGTCATATTTCCACAGCAGAAAAAGCACAGGTGTTGTAGTTTGTCTGATCTTTGCAGCCTAATGCAAAAGCAGTAATTTAGTACTGTTGCACCCACATCACGCCCCATTAACTCTGTACATAAACTACCAGTCAAAAGTTTGGAGTCACTTAGAAATGTCCTTATTTTCGAAAGAAAATCTTTTTTTTTTTCAGTGAAGATAACATTAAATGAATCAGAAATAGTCTAGACATTGTTAATGTGGTAAATGACTATTCTATCTGGAAACAGCTGATTTTTAATGGAATATCTCCATAGGGGTACAGAGGAACATTTCCAGCAACCATCACTCCTGTGTTCTAATGCTACATTGTGTTAGCTAATGGTGTTGAAAGACTAATTGATGATTAGAAAACCCTTGTGCAATTACATACATGTACATGTAAATACAGCATGTATGAAATTAAAGACTACGGCTCTTAATTTTGTCAGCAACTACAAGTACCTAGCACAGAATAGTAAATTGCAGATATCTTTGGTATTCATGCAACAGGTGAGCACAGTCACAACATCCTGTTCCCTGAAAGCACCTAACCAAGCACAGCTCACATGCTTAACAAATTCTTGCCATATTAAATTAGAAACAAACACCAACACAGGCACACTCAGACACTTTTTGTTCGTGCCTTTGACTGATGAAAATTCTCACTCCCATTCAGCCAAGTGTTGACTGCTTCTCCCAGTGACACACTCAGACCTCCTAAGGGTGCACTTCAATGCTGGGTATGTGTCTGCCTTTATGTGCATCTGTGTGTGGCACTGATCTTCAAGTGCCTTGCATTGACTGTTATTTTAATTAGGCCGCCAGAAAGAGAGAATGGTTCACACACAATTTAGTCTCATCAGAAAAGCCATTTAACCAGCGAGGAATCAGGATGCAAATACCCAATAAAGTTTAGTCCTTTATCCACGGGACGCATGAAGATTAAGCAGCTGGAGGAAAACTGAGCAAGCACTGGAGAAGAATCTGGTAAAAGCAAGCGCTTACCTGCAATGATATATTTGTGAGCTTCAGTAGGCAAAGAAAGAAAGAAAGAACAGCACAGTTAGTGAAAATTAGACTGCACAGGAGACCCATTAGATGTTCGTGTGTTTTTTGTCATTGTTGCTGAGGAGTGGAGGTTGGAGTAATGGAAACAGAATTAAATGAATTAGTGACAAGAAGCAGATGAAGGAGGAAAGCACCTCAAAAAAAGGTTTGCAGTCACTTCCACTGTGTCTATTTTGAATATCACCAAGTTAAAAAACCACTAAACAAAATGAGAAAAAGATGAAGGTTGTGCAAATCCTTGGTCTTATAGGCATTCAGTGGGCCACAGCACAGCATGACTGTAACAAGCATAGTGTACCTGAAGTAGAGATAAAAAAATTGAGAAAGATTTCTCAAACAGCTTTCCACATTAGTCAATAACTGAGCAATCGTTACAAGAGATAAAACACGGTGGAGTTTCAAATGCTGGTAATAGCTATTTTTTAAGCACATACACTTCACCGCAAAATCAGCTCACACACACATTAGAAAATACAGGACCAGATAAAGAAGTAAAGCATTTTGAACTACAAGTGATACAATAATTAATCACGAAGGTTGCTCATGTCTTCTTTCTCATGGGCTCACACAGGCCTGTCAATCTGCTGTTCGCCCAGCTGATGCAGACTGAGGGTGAGCAATGATGACAAGGCATATGAGAGGCCCATCCATAAAAGATGGGCTGGGTCAGGCTGAGGCAGGGAGCTATTTACCAGGGAATAACACAGAAACCACAGAGTTCCCTCCACTGATCATTAATCAGGTACATATAGACGCATTCTCTCAGTGCCCAAAGTACAGATCAAATGAAGTTCCCTGACAGGACACAATTATGAATTTTCTCTGTTTTTGTAACAAGATGCTTGACAAAAGAAGCCTACTATACATGAGGTGGACAAAACGATAGCCTGTCTGGTTTTCAGGTGATGTAGCATTAAGCCGATGCAAATTCGTTCAGTAATGTATTCTTTTTTATCACTAATTGGCTTAGAAAAGGTTGTTTATTAAAACTGTTATGTTGTTTAACCCTCTGAACACCCAAACCCTGAGAGCTTATTATGCAGAAAGATTGTCTCCACATGTGCCTGATTAATAATCGAAGGAGGGAATTCCCTCTGTGGTTTTCACTGGGAGAGAAAAAAAAAACACGGTAAGATTTAGCAAGTCAAATTTCCTACTATCCGAGCCTACTACCAAACGCATCTTTGCTTTATTCAGCTGGTTCAAACGGCCACCATCCAGGCCACCATTTAGGCATGAGGCTGTTTCATTATTCATTGGTAAGCTGTTCGACCACCACCCCAATAACAGTCAACCGCAGAAAATCCAAGAGTCGTTCTGCACAATAACCTCACACCCTGACAAAACAGGTGTTTTAATGGGTTTTGTCCTGGGGCGGGTATTAGCCAAGTGTCAGCTCTCCTCCTCTGTTCCACCCTCTCACATTTCTCTTATCCTGCTTTCTCTACTCTCATCTTGATCCTCATTATTCCACACTGGGGTCTTTTAGGTAGCAAATGGTCTATTGTCCAAAGACGGAGCTTAAGACAACTTTAAAGCTTTGGAGGAGTGGCTATTTAGCTGGCTTGAAAGACAGTGGAGAAGGAGGGAGTGGGTGTCTGGCCTGGCGTTCCCATATCACTTAGGCTAATGTGATTAAGGGTGAGTGAGAGAGGGGGAGTTCATTTAGCTCAGAGTGTGTTGGCTCTAAGTGATTCATGTTGGGGAAAGTCGAGTGGGGAGATGGGAGTGTGGCTGGTCACAGGACTCCTGAAATGCACTCATAGGCAAGTAAGACTGGCAGTGTGTGTGCAAGATCATTTTTAGTGCCTGGTACCAAAATTAGCACATGATTACGCTCAGACACTCACTGGTGCCACTCAAAGTCAGAAATGGATGCAGTTCTCCTCAAATTAACATCTAAATTTGATCTTCTCTACCTCTGAATGTCATCACTCCATTTACCTTTATGATTTTTAACAGTCTCTTAATGTACCACATCTCAAAGGATTGTATTCTTCTTCTGGACATTTTTGTGAACTGCCACATCCATAAGTTAGTACAGAACACACAACATCTCAACAGTCTTAGTTTCCATAAAATGCTGATGCTTCTATGAAGGAATTCTTTGCATTCTCAAAACTTGGTCTTCGCCTTTCCGATTCTTCCCAGTTCTTCTCTTAAATTCTTCATCCATGTGCCCATCTTCTGCTATCATGGTTCCAAGGTACTGGTATTCATGGACTTGCTCAAGATCGTTACCTTTTGCACTGTTTACAAAGTTCTCTGCTGTCGTCGTGCTAACACACATGGTCTTCGTCTTTTTGGCATTTAACGTCTTCCCATAAACTTTACATGTGGTGCAGAGAGTCTATCATTGCCTGAAGAAGACTACATTCCTCCTGTCTCAGACAAACTAAATGAACTAAGGCTGTTTACGGGTGAAACTAACAAAAACTGCACAAGCACAAAACGTTGTTCTGTGGTCTAAAAGAGGATAGTGTATTGCTAAATACCACTATCCCCCACTAAATCTACCAAAGGTGGTAGATCAAACAAAAACTAAGACCCCTTAAAAGAAAAACATTCTCCCAAACAACAAAACAAAGGCAAAGAAGTACTGGGTTCTGTGCACTGACTCGACACTAAGACATTCAGGTTCCCAGAAGCAGGCCAACTGAGGGTGTTGAACCTTCCAGGTCGCCTACCCACAACCAGCTGACTTCGGTGATCCTTCCTTATATCTCCGCCCAGCTGATTGGCAACAGCACACAGCCGAGCTCAATCTCACAGATGCTGCAGATTGAGCCTGATCTGAGAGCCAGGCTGTGAACTTTCCAAGTCCATAACACAAAGCTCAATACGTATAATTGGCTACTCTAAATAACATAGAATATACAGTGATTACTGTCTAGATAATTAGACTGATTGGTCTTTTATTTTTGGTTACATTAGTTGGGAATTGTAGTGCACCAAGCCTTCAACAAGGTGGCTTACAGGGCTCCAAAAGCTGTACTGGCATTCCAAGCCATCACTTCTACTCCTCAGCAGCTGTGGCCACTAAACATTTATGAGATTTCTCATTTGGAATCATTACGGGACAGCAAGCAAGTGCAGCTGATAGCCTTAGATGGAATAAAACTTCATACCAGGTTTTCATTTCGTATTGTAACAGATATCATAACTCCACATGCTGATGTTTCCATGGACAAGACAATGACCCTTAAGTTACTCCTCTCAGTGGCAAACATAGTGTAAAGTGCCAACGCAATCGAGTCAAGGTTCAACACAAAAATAGGGACAGCAGAAGAGTTTTTTGAGTCGTGACAACTTCTAAGGAAATGATGTTTAACAGACTACTCTGCATTAGGGGAGTTATCTTTTCATATATAGTCAGATATATTTTTAATTACCTGTCTTGACTATGTAAAATTTTTCCAGTCTTGTTATAATAGGAGAAGGTATTTTAAATCCATGCCACCATGCTAGTTTTACTAAAGTACCTCATCTTGAATTGAGTTTTAAATGAGGAAATTTGAGTTTAATTTACACACAATATTCATTTGAGGCTATTGTCAACATTGTTATTATCCCAAACCATTAAAATAAAGTTTTCAACTTAAATACTTTCTCTAAATTTTAATTTCTACATTTATTGACTTGTAACCATGCATTTGATTGAGTGGTGAGAATCGGTCCCTTACTGGTAACATCAGTCATGATCACAGTAGGACTGATCCAATGTGATTGTAGAATGTCTGTCTATTCACCTTACGTACAATGTCTATGCACCTTACCAAGTTTACGACAACTGTGTTTTTACTACCTGTCTGAATCACTTTAAATCACTGTGCTTTAAAATGCTATGTTAACACTGTATATTGATTTTTGGGTTTACATTTACACTACCGTTCAAAAGTTTTGGCTCACTTAGAAATGTCCTTATTTTTGAAAGAAAAGCAGTTTTTTTTTTCAATGAACATTAAATTCATCAGAAATACAGTCTAGACATTGTCAATGTGGTAAATGACTATTCTAGCTGGAAACGGCTGACTTTAATGGAATATCTACATAGAGGTACAGAGGAACATTTCCATCAACCATCACTTCTGTGTTCTAATGCTACATTGTGTTAGCTAATGGTGCTGAAAGGCTAATTGATGATTAGAAAACCCTTGTGTAATTATGTTAGGACATGACTAAAAGTGAGTTTTCATGGAAAACATGAAGTTGCCTGGGTGACCCCAAACTTTTGAAAGGTAGTGTAGTATTTCTAAAGATATCATAAGTAGACTTTTCTTTAGTTTTAAAGTTTATAGTACTGTTTTAAAGTTCGTAGTATTTTAGAGCATGTCTTTTAGAGTATATACTAACCTTTAATCTTAATGTTTATCTTGATACTAACCTGCCTTTCTTATTGTATGGAAGCTGCTGAATACTTGAATTTCCCTCAGGATTAATAAAGCATCGATCATCATCATCACCATCATCATTACTGCGGTTCTGGTAATATGTGGCCAAAATGAAACAACATGATGTCTGTATCGGCCACTCTTTAAATAATCACCACTGGCCAATGAAAAACCGCTAATAGTCAACCACTGAATACGGCTATCTTGTGTGCACTCATTGTATGCATTTATGACTGCAAGTCTGTTTGGTAGGGGGAAACAGTCTCTACCTGCAGTCTAGTCTTTGTAATATTCAGTTATTAGAATGACCTTCCAACCTAAAAATGAAAAAAATCCTAATAAAGGGGCAAAAAGGATGTGTGTAGCAGATGTGTGTGTGTGTGTGTGTGTGTGTGTGTGTGTGTGTGTGTGTGTGTGTGTGTGTGTGTGTGTGTGTGTGTGTCTCTCTCTCTCTTTCTGTGTGTATAGGGCCTCAACCATGGCAGATGGACCCACTGGACACTGAAATGGCTTTTTGCATGCTGCCACCCACAAACACATTTAACCGACTGACACAGCATGTCAATGACACTAAGTTCTCAAAAGAAAAAGGCTGCTCTCTGTATCAAAAGTTCCTCAGCAGTAAGTTTTTGTAAATGTTTGCTTGAAAAAGATACACCCCCAAAAAAGGAAGGATTTTACAGACAGGAAGAAAAATGTGTCATCCCTCCCTCCCCCTCTGTAGCGCTATCGTCCACTTACAAATACCTCCGTCTGTTTTCACGTTAGTCAAGACTTTCAGGGGGAAGCCGTGTGTTTGCAGAAACATGGTAAGTCAGTCTGTAACTGCAATAATCCGCCTTCTTCAAAGTCATAACTGTGACTGTGCGCTGTTGTGTAAAAAACAAGACGTGACCCACCTTTCCACATACTGATAACCCTGCAGTCTGTCTGCAAACTAGCAGCAGACATCACAAGAGGGTTGAAAGCTGCTGTTTCAGATCCCTGGTGCAAAAAAAAGATGCACTGGAGATTCAGACAACATATGTGAGCCTGGACCAGACAGCCTTAGGTCAGCCACAAATGGGGCCAAGGACTGAGAAAGTGGGGAGAACTGAAAGGGACTTGGACCAACAACTGCATTTTCTCACACACAGGACACTGAGGGTTGTAAAAAGTCCTATCAGCTTCCAGCTGTGAGGTGTATACAGCCCTTTCTCCATATCCTCCTTTTCTCCACCACTTGAATAAATAGAGGCCAAGGAATGGGCCGGAGGGGGAAAAAAAGAGGAAGAAAAACGAGGGAATGATCCCTTTGGTACTTGTTTACCTCTTGCAACACATCCTTCTTGTCGCCCCAATTTTTGTGGCCTTGGCGGACTTTGCCAAACAACTGCTCACCACAAGGAAAAGCAATGTTTGCAATGCTTGTTTTCACTGCGGTGGATTTGCCTTAGCTGATGAGAAATGAGGTTTGAGCTGATGAGGTCACACCGAGTGAGTCTTGCCATCTCTGCCTGTCTTCATGCTCGACCGTTTGGTGTTCTTATTCATTTATTTTGGGGGATAAAGCAGTGGAGGCGAGTTGGATCAGGGTGTCAAGCATGTGAGCATCTGAGAGAATCAGATTACAAGTGTGTGACTGTGTCCATAAAGATCAGATTGAGTTTAGCCCAAGCACAGCACCCACTTAAATTTCATAATGAGTCATTTGCATATGCAGCACTGTGATTACATATAAGAGAAGACAGAAATGCAAAGAAGGTTTCCTTTCGCTCAAGCAGAATCTTTTCACAAAAGGGTAATTTCACGCCATGCAAATCTGCAGCTCCTCTGTGGGTCTGGGACTGCCTTGATTAATTTAGGGTGAGGGGAGAGATTAAGCACCCCCTAAAAGCAGACATCAGATAGACAGCCAGGAGAGACTGACAAAGCCACTGCTGTGATGAAAACAAATTGACCCTGCTGTGTGAGGGGGGAATTTTGCCAGTTTTGTTTACTTGCATCTTCATTTTCTTCCTTAAATGCAACATCAGATGTAATGACCTTTATTCATACTCCTGATGAATGAAAACATTTCACTCTCCAGACGCCTCTAAGACTTGTTTGGTTTCACAACTCATCATGGAGATAGCATGAATTCAGCTCCTCGTTAGGGAGGCAGTGCTATCCTGGTTTGTGGAGGGGGTTCCCACTACCAGTCTGACATTATCTGCATGCAAGTCCTGCAAACAGTCTGCTGTGATTTAAAGGGGCTCCATGTTAACACTACTCTTCCTGTGGCCCATTTACATGTAGCCTTGCAAGTGATGACATTGTGGGGAGGTGTGATGCTCACAGCCCCCACGTTCCTCACATTCCAACTGTAGCGAGAGACGACTGGCTCTTCTCAAACTTCCACAATGTGCAACTTCAAGGTGCATGTGGAGCCTCAGGTCGTGTCCACACAAGGCTAAAGCTAAATCTGAGAGTGCTAAACACACGTCCAACATGCAGTGTCATTCCCACTCCTTATCAGGTGATCACTGTGATTCACAATTTTGTTGTATTGCTGCCACTGACATGTTACTAACTCTGATGTAAAAAGTCCTTTGTGTGAACACCTTTTTCACGCCAGCCTCGATGCTACAGTTTAACCTTTATGTATTTATTTTATTGTGTTTTCCTAATATGATCAGATTTGTTATCAGTCATTTCAACTGCTGTTATGAATTGTTATCACTTCCATAGGGACAGTATACCTAGAAGGCACCCACCTCCACCGACTAAACCCAGGGCTCTTACATTTTGGCTGCAGCAGAGAAAACAGAAGGAATGCATGAAATAATTTTTTGTCATTTATTTTGACAAAAGATTGTTCACTGGTCATATTTTTTTGGAAATGCAGTGTTTTTTCCCTACTGGTCAACAATGGGAACTCTGAGCCCTAGCAATGATGCTACAAGTATTAAGCTTAACCAAAGTTGATGCAATTTATTTTTTATTTATCAATTTATTTGACAGGGACAGTACACATTAATGAACGTATATTTAGACAAAAATAGATGTAAATATGCCAGATTATTGGAAAAATGCTAATTTATATCCGCAGTCTCTAGGCAAAAAAAGCACAACAGTGAAACATATTTTAACAGGTCACAATAAAAGGACAAGAGGTCACAATAAAAGCACATTACAAAAAGTACACAAAGAAGTCAAAGGTCAATGGTCAAAAGACTGGTTCACTTTCAGTCACTGTTTAAGGTGAGTTTTCAAGGTTGGTAGTGTGGGACACTCCCTTATGGAGAGTGGAAGACTGTTACAGATCTTACTGACCTTCACAAAGGAAGCATTTTGTCCAAAGGCTGTTTTTCTGTGTGAGACCTCTAAAGGAGGCCCTGGTCCTGAGGCCGCTGTGTGCCCTTCTTTTAAGAAAGTCAGACATGGGGGGTGGGGTGAGTCGATGTAACACCTTGTAGATCAAACATCCACCCATCTATCCATTATCTGTACACTGCTTAATCCTCATTAGGCTTGCCGGGGTCCTGGAGTCTATCCCAGCTGACTCAGGTGAAGGCAGGGGACACCCTAGACAGGTCGCCAGTCTGTCGCAGGGCTACATACAAAGACAAACAATCACTCTCACATTCACACCTACGGACAATTTAGAGTAATCAATTAACCTCAGCATATTTTTGGACTGTGGGAGGAAGCCGGAGTACCCGGAGAGAACCCACGCATGCACAGGGAGAACATGCAAACTCCATGCAGAAAGATCCCGGGAAAGCCGGGACGCGAACCAGGGATCTTCTCGCTGCAAGGCGAAAGTGCTAACCACTACTCCACTATGCAGCCCCGTAGATCAAACAAGCAGATTTTATTATTTTTTTCTTCAATGATACAATGTTGAGTTTTACTGTCTGGTAATGTGTTTTAGGAGGGATTGCAAAGTTCTTATTTCTTTATTGAGATACTTGTCTTTGCTATTCTATTTTCCTGATCCTATCACTTACCTTTTCTTACAGTGGTGGTGATAATTAGCAAAATAGGACGACTTGGATAGTTGAGACATAATGCCAAATTAATTGTACAGACACTACTGTTCAGAAGTTTGGGGTCACCCAGACAATTTCGCATTTTCCATGAAAACTCACACTTTCATTCATGTGCTAACATAATTGCATAAGGGGTTTTGTAATCATTAATTAGTCTTTCAACACCATTAGCTAACACAATGTACCATTATAACACAGGAGTGTTTGCCGGAAATGGGCCTCTGTACCTCTATGTAGATATTTCATTAAAAATCTGCCGTTTCCAACTAGAATAGTCATTTACCACATTAACAATGTGTAGACTGTATTTATGATTCATTTAATATTATCTTCAATTTAAAAAAAAAAATAAAAAATTCTTTCAAAAATAAGGACATTTCTAAGTGACCCCAAACTTTTCAGTGGTAGTGTACATTGTGTCATTCAGCCTTCATAAACTTAGAATTACTCTTGCAAAACTTTGTGAAGGTATCTTGTACATAAATTGGCACACTGTGTGGAAACACTCACTTCTGATATCAAATTAAATGACATAGAGATCGAAAGAGAAAGTGAAACTTGGCTCTTAAGAGGATGTTAGATCACTTCAAAAATGCCATTTCATGCTAAGCTTGAGGAGTCTTCCCTGACAGCTATGCAATGAAGGTTTTGTCCCAGACACATTCATCATGCGCAACGCAATCAAGACTCCACTGCTAAGTACAGGCTTGGCATCGATGTACCTTCCAATGGAGAAGTTAATGTTGGTCTGGTCAAAGTCAAAATGGCACAGGGAAAGGAAAAGTACCAGAGCCATCTATAAGGCAGTCATGCTTGCCAGAGCCGCCAGTGACATCACCAAATCCTCTGCTCTTCCTTCACTTTTAGGATATGGTGTCCCATCCTTCACCACCTCTTCCCTTAAGATAATTTCCACACTCATCAGAGAAAGCCTCCCCCTTCAGCAAAATAGACTGATCCATTAAACACTCCTAAAGCTCTCACTGTTAGAGGAAATGGCTTTTAATTTGGCCAATTATCAAGCTAGTAAATTCATCAGTCGAGCAAGAGATTCAAGGAATTAGACAGTGAATGGGAGAGTAAGAGAAAATGAGAGAAAGACAAAGACCATCAGTTATCCCACAATCCATTCAGGATGCTCTTCAGGGATGTAATTATTAAAATAAAAATTAAAATTAAAAAAAACATATAAACACAAGGCCAGAACATGTGGTTGGAATCAGGAAAAAACTCTGATCCAATCTTGAGAGATGAGAGATCTGAACTGCTGATGAATCCAGGCTGAAGTGATTAGCAAGCAGGCAGAGGACATGCAGAGGTCAGTAACTGAGATGTGTAATGTCCTTGGCTACTGACAGGTACTGGCACTCTGCAGATGAGGGATATTATCATTTGATTCATGTCCACTCACTAGCAGAGAGGACTGCAAGATCAGTGTATTGGGTAATGAAGGAGCTGCCTGGTGTGTTTAAAGAGCAAATGTCTATTGGCACTCCAGTCAGGACTCATAATGATATAAATTGGGCAGGAGATTCCATCATATCCAAAACTGAGGACACGGCTCTACCAGGAAAATGCAGGCTTTGACTAGATAACATGCTGTAATGCAGGGATAAGCATCCACCATTCTTCACCAATCTCAAAATAAACATAAAATTCACTGAAAGCAATTGTATTATGTAGGCATTTAATTGACTCAGCACAATGTCCTGCATCGTCTGTCCTGACTGAAGCGTTAATTTGCAACATTTTTGGTTCATTAATCATTTAAATGTGGGCAGTGGACAAACATGCGGTTCAATTCATACTAGAATATCCATCCATCTATTATCTATACACCACTTAATCCTCATTAGGGTCGCAGGGGGCTGGAGTCTATCCCAGCTGATTTAAGACGAAGGCAGGGGACACCTGGACAAGTCACCAGTCTATCACAGGGCTACACATAGAGACAAACAATCACACTGACATTCTCACCTACAGACAATTTAGAGTTACTAATTAATCTCGGCATGTTTTTGGACTGTGGGAGGAAGCTGAAGAACCTGGAGAAAACCCACGTATGCACAGGGAGAACATGCCAACTCCGTGCAGAAAGATCCCAGGACGGGGGGGACATGAACCGGGGATCTTCTAGCTGCAAGGTGACAGTGCTAATAATCACCAAGACACTGTGCCGCCAAATGCTAAATATAAAGTTTGCATCGATCTGCAGACGGTCGCGTTGCTCCTCATATCGAACACAGAAATACACACAGGACTCCCAGTGATGACTTGGCACTTTTTACAGGATGTAGCAGCTGATTACAGATGGGGCTGTAACACCATGTCTGGGATCATTCCTGAGGTGTGTCAAGCTGCTGGAGTTGCTGCCTTGCCAAGCACAGTGGGTGGACAGGATTTCTGGAGAATCTGGATTCTTCCTTCTGTGTTCGGGCACCATGGTTAGAAAGAACGTACGAATTAAAGCACCTCCAAAGTCCAGCAGCGACTACTTCAATCACTCTTTTAAGCTCTTTTCAACTACTCTCATAATCTCTTTTAATGACAAAAATTTAAAGGTGTAGATCAATCTCTTCGACCAGTCTCTCAAACAAACTTTTTTTATGTATTTATCACATTTCAAATGATATAACACATTTAAAACAGCAATCGCTGCATTGACATGTTTTCAAGTAAAAATCTATATAATTGAAGTTATTAAATAATAGAATCAGTTCAAATGTTGTGGTTGGGACTAGAATATTATTTCTGTTGTGATTTTACCAAAGTAATTTACATATTAAGGATTGTCACCCTACACAATTTATTTAAAATATTACCTCACCCAACTGTAATAAGCTTTGCCGATTTGAGGCAAATAAAGCACTGTCACACTGAGGAAAGGGAAATTGAGAGGGTAAGTATAATTGACAGGTTCATCGCAAATGTAAATACACAACATGCCTAGTGTTTTGCTGCTGTTTCACAATTTTCCACTATTTCACAATGGAAAATGCTTATAACAATAATGCCAAAGCATCAAGGGTGGTGTTATTTTTTTTTAAAAATGTAAAAAAATATATATATAACATGGAATAAATAAAATGATAAAAAGAACAAGAGGATGGTATAAAAGAAGACATTTTTCTTTTGCTCTTTAGACATACTTTCTGTGAGGAGACACTTTTTACCTCTTTTCCACAACAAATCAATCCTGTTTCTTTAAAGGCAGAGTTTTAAGTTACATCTTCTTACTATTTATCCGTACTCCAAAAACAAGAGAAAACCACAGTTGAAACTTACATTTTTATTACCCCAAAAAGATTATCTGATCATGAATGAACAGGACTATTAAGATGAACATTTTCTGAACTGCAGTTTAATAGCAGGTATTGTTTGTTCCTTGAATGAGTGAACCGCATCTTTATCTGAAGCCCAACCGACATGTCATTAATATCCATAAAAGTCAGGGTCTTTTGTCATTAGACATTGTCTCACCTTTCTCCAGTGGAAAAACAGAATGAGACATGGACAAAGCTCCTGTTTTTGTCTTGTGTGGGCCAAGATAAAGAACCCAGTGAAAAGGCTGCCATCCATCTTCATCCGCCTGGCATGTGCTTTAGTTACTTCCACCCTCAATGTTGTCTGAGTCTTTTCTGCCCTCCTTATATGTGCGTGTGTGTGTGTGTGTGTGTGTGTGTGTGTGTGTGTGTGTGTGTGTGTGTGTGTGTGTGTGTGTGTGTGTGTGTGTGTGTGTGTGTGTCGTAAGTAGCACAGAGGTTAATGAAATGCATCCACCTTTCTTCCTCCTCAAAATGAAAGAGACTTCATTAAGCTGTCTACTGACTCAATGTAATTCTATCCCGGTAATGCATGCATGCACTCACAGCAGAACACACACACTGAGACATCTAAGGACGGAATTCATAGTTTTACATTCAGGACAATGACTGAGATGCCTGTACATGTCCACTGACACATTCATTCATTCCTGCTAAACGGATGCTAAATATGTTCTTGAATTGTGTTTCATTCTGATTTACGTTCACGTTAAAATTCTCTGATCTTCTTTAAACCCATTTCTATTTCTCAGATGTTCCTTATCTGGAATAATCTTCCAATGTTCCTGGAGTTCCATGACCAGTGTGGAAGATGCTCAATATCTGCCCTTTCATTTTCCTTTTGAAAAGGAGAGGCGACTGATGTGGAACATATGGACAATCAGAGAAGAGTGCACTCAAAAGATAAAGATGGAAACTGGAACCAAAAATGGTTCACTGAAGTGATGCCATAGAAGAAACATTTCTAATTTCACAAAGAGCCTTCTAGCAAGAGGTGGAAAATAATTGCAGAAATGGTTCCCCTAAAAGTGCCTTAAAGAAACAGAAAAATGGCACTTGAAAGAACTTGTGCAAAATAGATTCTTTTTAAGGATCAACTTGGTCCTATTTTGACGACAGGACTTGATTGTAAAAAAAAAAGAAAGAAAAAAAGATAAAATGCAGAATTTACAGCATTTCTGGGTTTCTTTTGTTTGTTAAAATAAATGTAATATTTTGAATTCTTGGTCAGACAGAAGAACACACTACAGGATGGCAGACTGGGATTTGGCAAACTGTAATGGATATTTCTCAGTTTTTTGGATGTTTTATAGAGCAAATGATTAATCAATAATGAATAATGAATAATGAATAATCGTAAGTTGCAGCTCTACTTTTTGCTGCCACCAAACCAAATAACTCTGATAAAAGTGAAAAATCATTAGTACTTTAAGGAACCACAAAAAGCACATGAGCTTAAAAAAAAGCGGCTCCTAAATTGGTGATAGTACTTGAAGAATCAGTCAGACCATTAAAGAAGACTATTTTTCAGGGAATACAACAAAGAAACGGCATAGTGGTGATATCAGCATCAAGCACTAAAGTCCTGCATCCGTGTATCGCTTTTCTGCTTTCTCATCACTGTCTTCTTTCCTCCTGTCCTTTTTGCTCACGCCACCCTTCCTCTTTCTCTCTGCATCCTTTCATCTGAACCTCCCACGCATTTCAGGTCACCGGGGAAGCAATCGTCTTAAGTGTTCTGGCTGACAATGAGAGCTGATGAGAAACCTTCCTGTGAGTGTTGGCTGGCTAAGGTAAGCTGCTGATCCACCCTGAACTGCATACAAATGCGGGAAGCTCATCTGTGCCTTCTCTTTTCCTGCACCTTATTCTGGAAGTTTCCATCTAATCATAAATCTCTGCACAAGACAAACACAACTCACTTATCCACTATAAAACCAAAGTCCACAGAAGCATAAATTAAAGGAGGAGCCAATTTGCTGACTTACAGAGTTGATGTTTGATCTGGTGAAATATTTTTATCTGTACAAAATGTGCTTTAAAAAGGATGGATATCAATTGATCCAGTATATTCCTAATTTAATCTAAAAAAATGGTCACATGCTTCAGCTCAGTGTCACTCTAATCTCTTTACAGCCTCCTTCGAAGAGAAGGTCACTACATGTGACAGAAACTATCAGCCACAAGGGCGAGTCACTGCTGACTTGGTGGACCTTTCCCATAATCTTCTCAGCTTTGCTGCAGCTTTTTCAACTGAACCTAATTACAGCGGTGGACTGCAGAAGAATCAACAAAATGCAATCTGAGAAGGAACAAAAGCACTTCCCTCCAGCAACCTGTGAGCAATTTAGCTTTCAGATGATTGATTTGTTTGCTTTGACATCAACAGTCTGCATTGATTCTTCCAAACCAGCTGTCTGAATTGTAAACCACCATAATCAGGAATTTGCAAGCCCCAAACTGCTCGGAGCATGACTTCGCCCATAGACAAGTTCCTGCACAGCCCAGATCCTCAACAATGGTGAAACCTGCAAACATGAATAATAACTCCACTGACAACTGTGGTTGACGGAGGATGTGACACATACAAAACTAATGACACGTATGACAGATTAATGTCTGTAACGGGATGAACTTTTAGTTACTTGATGCTGTTGTCAGCTAATCGATCTCAGTGGAGCTTCCTCTGGCTCTGACATGTATCCTTAGACAAATGTTAAGTGCCAGTATACAAATTGAAGACAGCAGTGACCAATGACTGTATTTTCACACATCTATTTGTTTGCCTTCATTATTGAGCAACTTCAACATCAAAATCCATGTGTTTTCAAAAGTTGCTGTGACTTCACATGGCTAAGCAGTATTCCAAAAATAACATCTTTAAATGACATAACACAAGAGTAGTAAAGCTCGATCCACTGGCTGTTATAGTTTTACAAAAGTAGACTAATAATTAGCAGCATCATTAAGAACTGTGGACAAGAGGCTGAAAGAACACAGGAAAAATACTCTCAGCTGTAAAGGCCTGGAAAGGAGTCAATACAAGGCAACTCCAACTGCTGCTGAAGACAAGGCGATGTGAATAACAGCTGCAGGAAGGCTGGCAAGTGGACCTGGAGATTTTTTTTTTTACTGACTGTTAAATCATAGATGTTTGGATTGACCACAATCACCACAAGCACATTCATGTGATTCTGCTATAGACACAGAGTAAAGTTACCACCTATATTACAGCATCTATACAATAAATGTGAAACCACTGCAAATGAATTAAATCGTCAACCCTAGTTCTGCAGCAATAACAGGAGAGATCGATGTGAAAGAAGCTCAATATCAGCAAGGCAGCAGGACTGGACAGGATGCCGGACTGGACCCTGAAGTCCCCACATGCCTCAAGTCTACCACCATAGTGCCAGTGCCCAAGAAACAGGCAGTGAAATGCCTGAATGACTATTGCCCAGTTATCCTGACACCTATAATACTGAAGTGCTTTGAGGGGCTGGTCCTGCATTACATCAAGCACCATTCCTGCTGATCTGGACAGCCACCAGTTTGCTTACAGAGCAGAAAGATCAACCCAAGTCGACTAAACTGCACTGCACATGCCCTGTCCCAACTAGAGGATCCTAATACCTAGGATGCTATTCGTTGATTTTACCTCAGTCTTCAACACCATCCTCCCCCATAAACTGATAACCAAGCTTGGCCATCTGGGACCACACACCACACTCTGGTCCTGGATCCACAGTTTTCTCTCCTGCAGACCAAAGAGTGTCAGAATGGGAGAACTGACATCACCCACACTCAAACTGAGTACAGGTGTGCCACAGGGCTGTGTCCTCAGCCCAGTGCTCTTCACACTTTTAGCACATGACTGCACCCCCATCCACCCCTCAAACACAACTGTGAAGTTTGCTGATGACACTACCATAGTGGGATTTATATCTGACAACAACGAGACCACTGCAGAGAGGAGATCAGCTGATGCTCGGAAAGTGACCTGGTACTGAATAGCACCAGGACAAAAGAAATCATTGTGGACTTCAGAAGAGCCCGGAAAACCTCCCCCCACCTCTCCGCATAAACGGAGAGGAGGTCGAGAGGGTCGGCAACATCAAGTTCCTGGTTCTCCACATCACCAGTGATCTCACATGGACCATCAACACCTCTCATTTGGTGAAAAAGGCACAGCACAGACTTTTCTTTCTGCGGAGGCTGAGAAAGGTCAAGCTCCCCGCACAGCTTCTCGTGAACGTCTATAGAAATATGATTGAGAGCATTCTATGCTAATGCAGCATGGTCTGGTCCTTCAGCTGCATCACTGAAAACAGAATTGACTTGCCCTGCATCGTAAAGATGGCACAGTGGATTGTGGGAGCACAACTTCCTGGCCTCGACCCCGTCTATGCTAGCCAGCTAAGGAAAAAGGCCAGCAGCTTTGCCAGAGATCCCACCCATCCAGGACACAGACTGTTTGTCCCCCTTCCATCAAGGAAAAGATTCAGGACTTTAAAACACGAAGCAGCAGACTGTGGAACAGCAGAACTGTTGTCTCCATCACACCTCCCAGCCCTTGCCCCACTCCCAAGGCATTCCCTATCTCAATAGGACAGTCCAGCTGGACATCTGTCTCAGACCCCCTATCTATGTAATAAGAACTGTTTTCTTGCACTGTACTGAAGGTTCACATACTGTACATATTCAATGTCACCTGTTTACTTGGCACTATTTTACACTCCACTATTTGCACCGTTTTATACCTGTCTACATGTGCCACTCTAGCTACTAGCTGTACTGTGTTATGTGTACATGAGTATATAACCAAGTTTTTTTTACTGCATTTTATTTTTAAAGCGTATTTCGTACTGCGCTGCTACTGACTGCTGTGAGTTATCACACGAGTTTCACTTTATTTTGCACAGTGACAATAAAGTCTCTATCCATCTATCTATCTATCTATCTATCTTTCTTTCTTTCTTTCTTTTCAGGAGATTATGCTACATTAAATTAGGAATGCATAATACTGAAGGAAAAAACAATGTGATACTTTGTTTTTCCGTGATATATGTCACAACATGAAAAAATACAGGAATTTTCATTGGATGACTTTAATAATTCTCTTCTGGAAATATTTCTAAGGATTGGGAGGCTTTTATATGGGAGTAAAATTAGTAAGACAATAACAATAAAAAAAAATGTAATAGAAGATGGAACATGACTTTTTACTTGAAGACTATTGAAATTTTTTTTTTTAATTTTATTATTGCAAACTACTTGTAACCATTCTCATATGGTGCAACACTGCCAAATGTTGGCAGAATAGGTGTGTACGTAGATTTGTCATGGAAAATGAGAGCCATATGAATTTGAGTTGATTTGCCATATTCTATTTCACATCTGTGATGCAATGTCAGTGCTGAACAAGATACACTGTGCAGCTCTATCTCAAATTCCAAAGCACATACAATTTATGCCTTTCTTGCACAGCAATCCAACTGATTTGACATAATTCCTTAAATAGGAGACTTGTCTTTTCCACAGCCAGTTAACATAACCATAGAGTTTGACAATAATTTAGACAGAGCAGGGGGACACTGTAGACGTTTAATAGACATATGGGAGATGTGAAATAAAGGTTTACCTATATAAAGGTGGTGGACTTTGTTTCCTGTATTTCAAGATGTAAAAGCTTCCTTATAATATCCTCAGCACAGGCTACTTCAGAACCTGCATTAAAGCGGTGAAAAACTGAAATCCTTCACATACTTCTGGCTTCTTCACCAGCACATTCTTCCTCAGATCAGTCTGAGTGCTTACAGTCCATATAAACGTCCCAGCAGTGGTGTTTTTGTAGACAAATCCAGCACCATCACTATTTTTTTTTCTACAATGGTGTGTATAAGCTGTGTTTGTGCGTGCGTGCGCGCAAGTATTCATGTAGCTGTGCGTGCATGTGTGTGTGTGGTTGGCGGAGGGAGGGTACATCCCTTAACACTATCATCAAGGGCTAGATCAGGTGTGCAGGCAGGCACCATTTGATCTCGCTGCACACATCCAACGAGGCAGAAGCCCAGAGACTTGGTGAGAGGAAGTGTTTGGGAACTCTGAGTGGAGTTAAAGGCTCTGAGACTGATGAGCCTCTAGTTCCTCTTCAAATTAAGCCCCGATTCATTTCAGCACAGGTGATCAGTGTTTTCAGCACTGCATAATGTATCTATTGTCAGTTTTTCATTTTATTGCCCTACTTTGTATAGCTTTCATCAGGTCACCAGTTGAACAGTGTGTCTTTCATTTATGACAGTTTTTGGGAGTAGAAAGACAAAAATGTGGGTTTACCTTCCAACTACATCCCTGTAAATGATCCCTTAGGGGAAGTTTCTTCTGACATAAAGTCTCAAAAGAGGAAAACATGGTCACTGTCACTCTCTTTATTACCGATAACATACTGTATGTGTTGTGACTCTAGCCCCAAATTCTTATCACTTTCAGATACAGGATTGTTTTCTTTTTTTCTTATGGAAAAGAGTCCACATATCAAATAAAAGCAAGGTGAGATGTAGATCCACAATACGTAAAACTGACTGAATCTAGCTACAAATCTTCAATAACTACTAGGGATTAAGAAAGCTCCCTTCCTAGTATCCTAAATGGATCTTTAAAAGCCAATGTTGGCAGTACAGTAAAAATCCAGAGCTCGCCTCAGTCTGCAGTGTTTTATAGGCCTGCGGGCAAACCACAGCCCTATTTAACATCTATTAGCTTCCCAACATTTACCAGTCAGCAGCAGACTGACCAGGAATAACAGAAATCCACTTGTTTCTGCTGGCGAAACTTCCAGCTGTTTGAAAAGCAAGAGAGAGAGAAAAACACTAGCGAAAAGTGTACGATCTTGATGATTTACCATCCAGGTTTGCACTGAGGGCAACGCCCCCCAATGACATTTATTTTTAGATTTAGAATTAGGGATATAAGCATTATGTGTAAATGTAGGGCCTGTCTGTTTGTGACTGACAGCTGTAAGACTATTGGCTGGTTAGGCATTATAAAACATTTGTTTTTGCAACAGAAACTTCCTTCTCAGCGTTTCTCTCCTGTTCCTCACTCTTTTGTTGTGCACAAGTGGAGCCAGCATGTCAACAACCTATTCTTGTGAACAAAGTAAACAATAAGACAACTAGAAAAGCACTTCAGCAGAGCGTAACACTTCGCCAAGGCTGTTCACTTCTTTTTGTATCAGTTTGTAGTGTGAGGTGTTTCAGGTCATTTGTCTTTCCCATTGTACTTCCTGTGATGTGACTATTGATGCTTGTAATGACGCTGAGACAGTATGCTATGCATTACGTGAAATGACTCAGTTACCAATCTAAAAGTCCTGAATGATAGGAGGTTAAGATAAGATAAGATAAAGTTCTTTATTTCTCCCCACTCCAGGGGAAATTTACATTGTTACACATGAAGCTTCTAAAATTACATGACTTCTTGAAAACACACCTGTTGCATTCATGTAGCACATGAATAAGCTGCACTGATGACTACATTTCCCATAATCCTCCACTTACATTCAGTCAGTGGCCCTGTTCAGCTTGCTGTGGCATGGGAATGAGGGCTTCACTGCAAAATCTGCTCCATACAGATAATTCAATTAGTACTGACAGCAGGCAGAAGAGGGATGGCTGGGTTGTGTGTTTGTGCACATGTTGGCTGAGGGTGCTACCCCGAAGATCTCCAAACACGCACGCACATGCGTGCACACACACACACACACACATATACACACACACACAGGCCAGTGAGCCCCAGTGCCCCAGTATTTTTGGGCTTCTTTCCAGTTTTACGTCATCAGCTCACCCCCATCTGCCCAGCACTCTGAGCACCCAACAATAGCCACCTATGTTCCCACAGGGAGAGCAAGGGATGCCGCTCAGACCCTGCTCTCCACACACACAACAGCCTGGCTGGCATGACGAGTTCCACATAGAAAGATGTGTTTGCATGTAGTTGTGCCTGCCCCAAAATCTCCAGCCAGTGGTATGACGTAACAATAAATGAGAAAAACAGAGAAATGGCTTCAAACACACACAAACACCTCCCTCCACACCCAGTCTTTCACGAGGTGAGACCATTTTTACAGACCAGCCACAGCAAAGAACAGACAGACAACAATGCCATTGAAACCACTGCTGGTGTTTTGTGGAGTTGCAGTGAGCAGGATGCTTCAGTTCTCTATTACGCTCACGTCTTTGACTCAAGAGCAGACATAAAGCAAAGTGAAAGGGGAGCTGTCAGACTCTGAGAAAGAGGAGAAGTGGAACTCATGGCAGGATAGCTCTGCTGCAACCATCTGGTTAAGCCATTTTGTGAGTTGAGGAGTTAGGTTACATTCTAAGTGTCCACAGGGGGGACAATGCAGAGATTGCAATCCATCTATCTACTAAAACAGAAACAGACGGGCTGCAGTGAAGAGCAGCCAGCATTGCAAAAACAACACTGTAATCACTTCAATACAGAACTATTGCGTGATTCTTGGAGAATTTTTTTTTGCTTGAAGCCCTCGAGGGAGGCAAGAGGTGGAACCCTGTCACAAATCAGCAGGGAGGATGGTGTCTTACTCAAGGACACTTCAGCATGGTCAGCATGTGTGCTGACAGAAAGATTTAAACTTTGGAAGATCCTCCTAAAACCCGGTGTCCCGTTCCAAGTTGTCACGCCACAACCATTAAGTATTTCAACACAACCAAGGAGTCTAAACTACCCCATATTTACCATGTGCTGACAGTGATGACAGGCATTGATAGAAAATCAAGTTGTATGACAGCCTATTCAGGAAGTTTGCAGTGCAAAACCTTTATTAGCACTCATTCACAGTGTCAGATGGTCTTCCAGCCTATTTCTCCTAGACATAACTGCAATCCATCCAATCCACCAGTCCTCAAACGAGGAAGTGCTGACTCTCAAAATTCTACATGTAAACTTCAGTTTCTTACTGATTTGTCACAAATCTCTCGAATAAGTAAAGGAATTTATGCCTGCATGTGTGTGTCTTTTCTTCTCATATCTTGACAATTGTCCATCAGCTCAACATGTATCTTTTCTGTGGTCATTTTTAACCACAAACTGTGACTTCTATCTTCATTGATGCCTACATGTCTGTGACAGCAGCCACTTCAATTTTTGTCTAACTTGGTTTCTTCAGTGCACATCTGTTTGGATGGAATATATTTTTTTTAATTTTATATTAAAGAATTTGTGCATCATGATAATTGAACAGGGCAGCACAGAGGTGACCTGGTTAGCGCTATCACCTTCCAGCAAGAGGGCTCTCCACATCTCTTTCTCTATTCCCAAGCGTGTGAGTGCATTTATGCAGCTTATAAAACCAAGATGCGCTGTGACAGTTATCATGCATTGTTAATAGCACTCACGGTGCTGCAATAAAACAAAAGGTGGCTGCTTAAAGAGGGAAAAAAAGTACAGTAATACAAGCACAGCTCCCTAAGGAACAAAACGTAACCCTGGAGGGAATAATAGTTTGACGGTGTAAGGCAGTCAAAAATGATTCATTTTGCTCAGCTTATGCTTTGGAAAAGGAGAGCTGCCTTTCACTAAATTTAAGTTCCAGATCATTGTTATGAAAAGAACAGGCTAAATGTACAAAACTTATGTCTGTGCCTTTATTCCTGTTTACAACCATCTACATATTGTGTGGAAACAAAGATAATTCTTAAAATGTATGATTTAGCACCAAAGGGTGTGCTGGACAATTTTGGCTACACCTAAATGGAGAAGTTAGTGAACCAATACAGCCAATTTAAAAAGTTAGTCTGGAGCCTTGAAGTGATGGTTAGAACTCTCAACCAAAAGCCCAAAATACAACTACTGGATGACAAGAGTGTAACTGTGACATGCGTGGGTGGAAGGGAGAAGAGAAGAAAAGATGGTGGAACCACTGAGAAACTGAAATCCACATCCATGTCCAAGTGATTAGCTTCGAAGCTACGCCCATTAGGCAAATGATGATTATTGGCTGCTCATTATTAAGCCATTACGGCATCATTAAAATTACATTAATGTCCCATTTTATGTTGAGTGCAGTTAGACACAAACACATCAGCGCCACACATGAGAAAATTCTGCCCACCAGATTCACTTAATCCAAGAAAATTGCATTTAAACACTCACACAATCAGAGGCAGAAGGAGGGAGAGAGGAATGTAGGTGCAGGCTGACACAGGATCAGCTGCAGACGTGTATGAACTCGTCTCATCTCTTCTCTGCCTCTCAGGGCTGCACCATTCCTACCTGACATCTCAACTCTTTGCTTAGATGTGGCCTTTCATTCTCCATTCTCCTGTGACACACACACACACATGGACACACACTTGGACAGCTTTGAAGTCTGCGCAGTACATCGTTTTCTCGTTTGGCTGTGAACCAAGGAAGAGGTTCTGGGAAAATGCCAGAGAAGTCCCATGTCGGAAGTCACCCATGCTGGGAGTGTGTGTGTGTGTGCGTGTGCGTGTGCGTGTGTGTGTGTGTGTGTGTGTGTGTGTGTGTGTGTGTGTGTGTGTGTGTGTGTGTGTGTGTGTGTGTGTCTCAGGAGGGCCAGTCATTATGGGTGAATGGGCAGGATGGGACTAGAGCTGTCACGTGGAGGGGCTCAAGTTGCACACACAATCTCACACAGAGTCCCACACACATACCATTAAATAGGTGGGTGTCCCAGTGCCGCTTACTGTGGGTAGTATGCTGGTACAGAGGCATACAGCATTTTACACACATGCATGCTCACAAACACACAGGCAGTCATGCCACCGGTAGGACTGTATGCTGGTGTTCACACAAGACCAATCAGAAGGCCTGACAGTGACAACAGATGGTGACAATTTTGGAATGATTTCATGTGTTCTAAAACACTGATTAGAACGGAAAGGCAATATCGTGGGCTATAATTTAGCAAGCCATAATAAGTGTATGGTCATTTTGTCTGAGTGAACCATCTACGTCCTAAACTGCTCTCAGCATTCCACAGAAGAGACACACGCATGGTGGTAAACCAAGATATGGAGAGGAACAGGATGAGAGAGAGAGCTAGGTTCTGTTACGTTTGAAAGAAAGTAACATCCTGCTGAAATAAAGGTTGTCAGTGATCTAAGAGATCTGGAAGACACAGAAATTTTGGACTATATGATATATAATACAAATAGATGCATGATAAATAATGGGTCCCCTAATTGAGGTTAGTTTTTGGGGGGTCTCCTGTAAAAAATAAAATTATCAATTATAAGCAAAATATTCTAAGACAGTACACACAGTAAAACTTATTTACTATAATCTTTAAGATATAAACAATGTCGTGCTGGGATATGTCCGTAAAACATCTGCTAAAATCATAAAGATGCGAAAAGCTGGGATCTATCCAAGCCCAAGGAAATGTTCATTTTTATCAGCTTTGGTGTTTCTCTTCAAAGGACAGTTTAAACAATAAACTCCTTTCCTGGACCTTTCAAAGAAATACCCTTACGTATCAATTATTTCCTAGGAAGCTATTGGAACATTGTGGTACATCTAATATACATTAAAGTGCACCAGCTCTCCTTGTTGGAGCAGTAGAGGTCTGAAAGTAGGATTGCTGGAATTCCTCCCTCTGATGGCACGTCTTTAATCTCATTATCTGGAGGATATGAAATCTGCATTCCAGCCTCCTCAGACACACACACACGCATACCACACACAGACGCACACACCGCTCAGTGATCCCATTTCATGTCTGATCGACCCCACAGTGTGTGACATGGTGGCTAAGGCCATCCAACGTTGTGGTGGTGTACTGGCTATACACAAACATTCTGACATACACACACATATGCCCACGCACACATCAAATCCAGAGAACAACAATTCACAACACACAGTTACAAGATGAAGAAAAAAGTAAATTTGATGCTGGAAAACTTGTGTGGACAGCTGAAGAGGCTCCTTTGAAAACATGGTATGAAGGAAAAGATGTGCACTGAGTGACAAGAGGACCTCCCACTTCAACAGGCACCATGATGAGGCGTGACCACTCCTGACAGGTGTTTTGTCCCACTCAGAGCGGCATGATGTGGCCATTGTAGTGGCCACTTCCAATGAAAGGCCCGCAGAAATCCCACACCAAACAGGGAGACGAGTTTGGCATGCTACAACAAATGTGGTAGTTTCTGCTTTTGCAAGCCAGAGCTTACATAAATGTCCGCATCAATCAATCAATAAGCCAGTGTGACAGCGCAGGGCTATGAACAGCACTGAATGGAGCTGTGACACATCAAAGCCACACAACACAGTTTTTGTACTTCTTAGATTTTCAGGTGTGTTTATTCTTAAAAGCTGATTCAGTTCACAAGGCCGGTCTGGAATTTAATCAGCAGAAATGTTCTCTGAGCCAAAAAAGAAGGCATTAAAATCCTATTACGATGCACAAAGCCTCCACTGTTTCTCAGTAATGCTGTAGCATGCTGTAAGGTACTTAAATGCTAATGCTAACTAGCAACAGCACTGCCTCCTCAATCAAAGGCCCAAAAGCTTTCAAGTCAAGTGCTGCAGGGACAGAGGATTTCTACATGTGTTCAGAAATGTTTTGGCTTCCATTCACACAAGACCAGCATTTGCAGTCATAGAAAACAAAGCTTTGCAAACAAACTCTCTAAAGTACAGGAAAACTTGTAAAGAAGAACTGAGATTAACATAACATCATCTAACGTTGTTGGCTTTATGTCTGTATGAGCGTCCTGGTCAGGATTCTTATTTTACTTTTGGTAATAAAGTTTGTTCTCCCCACATGGACAACACATTTGATTGTCGTCAAAATTGGTTACACCTGGGGTCCGTTTCGCAAAGCAGGTTCAATAAACTCTGAGTGTAACCCTGAACTCTGAGTTGATCTACACTGAGATAGGAAACTCTGAGTTTACGGTTCCCGAACAGCTGATTTGGGTTGGTTTAATCAAGTCAGAGTAGTTACACCCAGAGTCAAGCGTGTGCACCACAACTATAAAAAGCCAGCATCAATCGAGCCACGATCCGATGAGTCACCATGGCAACGGGGAAGCGGAGGGCCGCATTTTTCACCCCACTTGAACTCGAAATCTGAATGTGCTCATATAGCAAGTTTGAACATGTTTTTAAAAAGAAGTGCAACACCGCTGTAGCTGCAAAAGAGAGGGAGACAGCATGGGAGAACATTGCTGCCTGGGTCAGTGCATTAGTTTAAATGTAGTCCTTTGCAATTACAATAATGTTACAGGGGAAAACTGTTTGAATGGTAGCCTATTCAGTTATTTCATTTAGGTGCAATTCCGCTGGGGAGAAGCACACGTGGCAGCAGCTTAAGATGAAATATAAAAACACTCCCCGGGAAATCCTAAAAGAAATTAAAACTACTAATCCCAGTCTGAGGTTGCAGCACAATGTCATTAACAGAATATGATTTAAAATTAATTTAACAGATCTCTACATCATTCACCTACAATCCTGTGGAACTCCTCCTTGATGGTTCTGACAGGTTTATGTCCAGGGAAAACAACAAAGATGGGTAAAAGCCGTTTCAGGGCCAGACACACTTTTTTGACCGCCCTGCATACAGTTGCCTTACTTAAGTGCTTACTTAAGTGGGATGTGAGAGCATGACTGCATTTGGTAATGTTGAAAATGTAAGGACGGATTAGGTTGTATGTAGAATGTGAACTGTGACGTGAAACGGTACCGCTCAAAAAGAGAACTGTCCAGAAATGCAAGAACATCTATGCGTGGTCTGATAACAGTCTCCCGATGAATATTTAATTCTCTGCGCATTAATGCTGCTCCTTCATCCACTGGATCGTTAATAAAAGGACGTCATTTTGACAGACGGCAGAACTAGACTACACCAAAACTCGCCTGCTGACTGAATGAATGAATGAGGAAATCAAATAACGTGTGTGACTGAAAGAGGGCGGAGACAGAGAGAAACTCGAGGTTTACTGAGAAAAACCTGGTCCCGACCAGGTTAGGTTCATAGAGTCTGTTACTACGGTAACTGACTGAGAGCTTAAGTTACCTCTCTCTGTGAAACAGGCTAGAGTTACCCCTATTTCTCTGGTTTGAGTTACCTCCCTTTTTGAGATGGAAAACTCTGAGTTTCCCTCATTTCAGGGTTACCAGACTCAGAGTTTTCAGTAAACCTGCATTGTGAAATGGACCCTAGGTCAATCAGGTACTGTTTGGTTGTTTGTCTGGTCAAACTGTCAGGTCCCAGTATATAAAGTTCTTGCTTGACCAAAATGCATGACATTCACAACCAAATTTTGGAAGCGTTCTTACCATGGCCAAGAGTAAGCGTGGAAAAGCTACTCTTTCAGAGTTTGAGATTTGTGCACATTCCATTGCTATTTGAAATGCAGGAAAAACTGGTCAGCAGGTAGCTCAAGCCCTTGGAAGAAGTATCTGCTGGGTGCAAAAGTGGTGGCGAAGGTACAACAAAGGAGGATCCTTCAAAGACTTGCCTCACTCAGGACGTCCATCTGGCCTATTTGCAAAAGCCAAGGATCTGATGAGAAAGGCCAAGCGTAAAAGACACCAGTCATGCTGGCAACTCAGTCAGAGACTGAAAAATCTTGAAGAAGACGTTTCTAAGAGCACTGTGCATCGTTATTTAACAGAAACATTGGGGCTGAAAGCTTACAAGAGGCAACATACCCCACGCCCCACCAAAAGGAGAAGGACTGGCTTTTGCAAAGAAGTACATAACTCTGACTCCAAAAGACTGGAAGAACTGTATTTTCTCTGATTTCCGTCTCTACTCATTTCCGACACCCAACAGCCAAAACGACTGTATCTATATAGATGATCGTGAAAAAAGTACCATCTTCTCAGCAAGTGAAATTCAGTGCCCATAGTATGGTTTGGGGGGCTATGTCCACTTCTGGTCTCTCAGAGCTGCACATTGTGTCTCAAGGTACCACTGTTAATGCACAATATTATACCAACAACATTATAGAGAAGGTACTACTTCTAGTTTTGGCCAGAGGGGTAAAAATCAGGGCTTGTGACTGAACAGAAAATGTTTAACAGCCATTCGGAATTGGTATTTATGCAAGATGGTGCCCCTACTCACACTGCCCGTAATACTCAGCAATGGTGTTCTGAGCATCTACCTGGCTTTCTGCATAAGGAGGAATGGCCACCAAACTCACCTCACCTCAACCCAATTGAGAATTGTTGGAGAATCCTGAACAGTCGCATCTTTACCAGTCCACCACTGACCACCATGAAAAAACTCAACTCTGGGGCTGTGCGGCAGTGGGGGAAGATAGAACCATCTACACTTAAGAACCTCATACATTCCATGCCGGAAAGACTGAAAGCCATGATCAAAGTGAAAGTGGGAAATACTGGTTATTGAATAAACTGATTATATTGCATATTCAGTGTTTGAGCTTTGTTTTTCTGGAGGGAACAAACTTTTGGGACAGGGTACAGCAGTTAGATTATCATCACAAATGGACAGAATTTGGACTTTTGTCTATTATTGTGACACTGTTGTTATTATGTATTGTAAATCACATGATGTACTGTTCAATGTTGACTGTATGACAAATATTTTCAGCTCCGATATCTTGACCAACTATGAGTAATCAAGTAGTTTGATAACTAATATTGAGAATCACAAAACCATGTTGAAATACCATGATTTATTTACATTTTACCTATTTTATACCAAAAGACAAAGTTCAGAATTTAACCTTCAGTGTTAATAGGCTATGACTTGTAACATGGAAGAAATCAGACACTGCTCTTGACAGGGCATTGCTAAAGACCAAAGAGTGGTGTCTATAGATAGAGACAAGTAACTGCATTGGAGCCAAAGTGGCACATTTTTCAATTTTAAAACTGAAAGATAAATATATTCCTAAAAAAATGCTGAGTATCAGCTCTGATTATCGACCAAAATTGATTACCAGATTGTTGAAACCAGCAAAGTTACATATTCCATGTCTGAAAAGGGCGTATGATCTATGAATTCTGACATTTGCTGAAGCACTTTCACCGAAGGAGCAAGCTTTATGTTGCATCTGACTGTCAGGCGTTCTATCACTGCTGTAAGTGTACATTTCGGCATTTCACAGCAGCTTCAAATATGTCACAGCACATCAGCTCAGGCCCTTCGGCTTTCTACAGCCACTTTGGCGGAGCTGCTGGAGCTAAAGAGAGAGGGGGGCATGACTGGGACTGCTTTCACAGGAAGGGTAGGGCCCTGAGTGGGAAAACATGAAAGGACAACTCCGTCATCTGGGAGCTTTAATGACAGACTGAGCAGCCTTGTTTTGACTGAAGAGCTCTTTTAATATGCATGACAAAAGATCCTTCTGGGACCCTCTGTGGTAACAGCACCAAATCCCCTGACAAACTCCTGTTGTTTCTGCCACTGATTGTCAAGGTTCCATCAAAGCACAAAGGCAAAACCTTCTGCTTTTGATGGCACATCCAGTGTCCTCGAGATCCACGCTCTTTATACACAGTGAGCACACAACCAGGGCAGGGGCAGACAGTTCAGGTACTGGCCTGCTGAAATGGGCCCAGAGGCTTGTACTCGCTGTTATCTCCCTTACTTAAACTCTATAGAGCTTATCACTCCTCTTTGGATGTCCTTGTCTTTTCTTGTAAACGACACAGAGCCCAGGCTGGATACATAATTCCCACTGTCTCACTGTGAAGAGTACTGAGCTTACACAAAACAGGCAGAACAGGACAGAGAACCATCCTTTGGCTCTTGAAACCATAAAACAAGTATTTAAAAACACAGTCTAAGGGCTGTCTTGCAGTAACATTAATAATTCAACAAATTCCCATTTTCCCACCTAAAATACCATGAATTGTACCATGTTCTATGCAGAACCATGCAGCAGTCAAAAGAGATGATGACTACATGGAAAATGACAGCGAGTTAACTGGGGCAGGGAAGTGTTATAGTTGTACGCGGTGTCGTTCTGACATAAAATAAATCTTATTTTGAAAGTTTGACGTCAGTCAAATCAGCTTTACTGTCAATTCTTCAATATGTACATGACATACACTACCATTCAAAAGTTTGGGGTAACTTAGAAATGTCCTTGTTTTTGAAAGAAAAGTAGTTTTTTCAATGAAGATAACAGGAAATGAATCAGAGCTACAGTCTAGACATTGCTAATGTAGTAAATGACTATTCCAGCTGAAAACAGCTGACTTTTAATGGAATATCTACATAGGGGTACAGAGGAACATTTCCAGCAACCATCACTCCTGTGTTCTAACGCTACATTGTTTTAGCTAGTCGTGTTGAAAGGCTAACTGATGATTAGAAAACCTTTGTGCAATTATGTTAGCACATGAACAAAAGTCTGAGTTTTCATGGAAAACATGAAATTGTCTGGGTGACCCCAAACTTTTGAACAGTAGAGTACCAAGGATCGAAAATTACCTTACTCTCTACTGTTGCACGAAGAAGGAGTAAGGTAATTTCGATCCTTGGTATGTCATGAAGAATTGACAATAAAGCTGACTTTGACTTTTTGAATTTGAATATGCTTGATTGTATCTGGTTTCAATCTCTGTGCTTTAACAAACAGTTAAGCCAAAAAATGAAACTCGAGTACATTAACCACATGCATGACATTTGTTTCCAAAAAATCCCTGCACAGGTCGGGTGGTCCTTGAGGTATGATGAGGCGTGGGTGGGTGTTAGCAGATGTGATTTGGGGAAAAGACCAGAGCCATTATGAGAGAGAGAGAGATTAAAGTAAAGGGAGTGGTCTTACCTGGTAGGGCGTTGGCAGGACAAAAGAGGAGACAGCACATGAAAGAGAAAGAAAAAAAAACTCTGTTTGCCAGCTTTACGCCACATATAGAACATTTGTAGAGGATACAATCACTGCACTGATAAAGCACTGTCTAGACAGAGCTACCTATGGGTTTACTATTTCCATAATGGACACTAGCAGTGAAGGTTTTTCCATTACACTACCACTGTAAAGCACTTTGAGTCAAGACACGGAATGGCAAAAACCATCAGTCATCTCCAATTATCAGAGTAAAGATCTATACTTGCATGCAGACTGGCACTGCAAGCATCTACCTGACTAGATCACAAGGAAACTGCATCAAGGCCTCTGACTTGGACATTGTAACTGAATAAGTATTGATTTCTCCTGCACAAGATAGTCGGTTTTAGCTGATGTTGGATTTGTTCAATGTCTTCTAAGGTTTTTAGGTTATTTATGGCAATGTCATATCAGGACAGAAAGGAACGGGTGGAAATAAGAGGGAGTCAAATATAACACAATATGCAGTTTTTTTAACCCTCGAAACCCCAAATCCCCTCAGCCAGTTTGAAAGGCACGCTGTCTGCCAAAATGACACAATTTATCAAAGCTAGAAACTATAAAAACACAAAGCACAGTTGGATTTTCAACTTTCTGACAGTCTTTGAACTACTCATGTGATGTGTCATTCGGCTGAGAAACTTTCACAAATCTCAGCTAAAAGTCGTGACATTTTATCAGACCCACCTGAATCCATTCCATTCTGACTGTCTCTTAAAAAATCACCACATACAAAGCTCTAGTGAGTTAGCTCTAGCTAGTGAAGAAGCTGCAACTAACAACAACATGACAAAACTTCAGTGATTTTTCAGCTCAGCGCAGATAGGAGACAAGTATGGAGACATGTAGGTAGTAAAATATCCATAGTCTGTAGTGCCGCCATTTTTTCCAGTGGTGATTTATGGTACCATAATTTTATTGTAATGTACAGAAGATATTTTTGCATTGTGTTTATTTCTATCCATGGTTGTGTTGTTTCCATACAGGTGTAGGACTTTATTTGCAGTGAAAAATTAGCCCACAGTGAGTAAAAATGTGACAGGAGCAAAGAAACACTCAGAAACAGTCTGAAGTTCAAATGGTTATCATTTCCATGTTGTCATAGCAGCAGCTTTTAGTTTCCATCTCTGAGACTAAAACTGGCCTATCAGATCATCCACCTGTTGATGGAGACTGAGATATGCTTGGAAAAGAATGTCATGTGAACCTCATGCAATGTTTTTAACTCCACCAAGGAACGGCGGAGTTATGTGATGATCGGCGTACATTTGTCCGTCTGTTTGTCTGTCTGTTTGCAGCATTGCCAAACGGACTAATGGATTTGGATGAAATCTTCAGGGAAGGTCAGAAATGACAAAAGGACTAACTGATTAGACTTTGGCAGTGATGCAGCTTATAGTCTGGATTGACAGATTTGTTAAAGATTTCTGTAGCATTGCGAGAGAGTGGCACGATGTCACTGTAACTATGACAATAAGTGAACATTGCATCAGCTGCCTGCTAACGATGACATCATTGCGATCCTAGTACAAATCAACCTGCGGACTTATCAGGACTTATCCATCGAAAATGACACAAGGAACAATTGATTAAATTGTGGGGGTGTTTCCGAGTCCCATCAATTCCCACCACCAGCTACACATGTAGTTCACGCGATGCGGTATCCGTACATAATGTACACATGCATAACACATACCTGTGCTCAGTGCAAGGTAATTTTGTTTGTGGGTACATCTATATCAAATGGTCACATTCTATGGTGCCGTGATTTCTGCACAAATTTTTTCAAGATTTCAGCCGTCGGAAATGATACGACTGAGCAGCCTTGGTGGAGTACTGTGCCCTCTGAGTGCTTTTCTTGTTTTTCCTTGTTGCTATCATTGTTTCTGTTTTCTGTCTCTCATCTTGATTTATCAAGAATTACTAGTCTTATAATACATTAAATTAGCGTTAAACTTAATTATCTGCCATCACGGTCCTTCCAGGAGACAATGTTTATTGGGAAGCATCATATGTTAAGTCTACAACAAATATTACAGAGACAATTAGTAAATTAATTTGTGTCCTGCTGCGGAAAAGAAGTATTCCCCCATATCTCCCACCGGACAGGAAAACTATTAACTACAGTTCAGAGAAACTCCATCTCCATCATTTCCTCTGCTTTGGTGACCATCCTTTCGCTCTGTGACAAGTAATGAAATATTTACAGCCTGAGGATCAGTTCACCAACAGGTCCCACTTGGCATTGCACAGGAGCCACAGTGGTCACCTTCCTCTGTCATCCATATTTCAAAAAAGCATCGGTGGCACTGCAGAGGAGAGCTTGCTGACCCAGAATATGAATGAGGGCAAAAAATCCCAAACAGCAAAATGATGTGATAAGACTTCAAAGCAAGGGGTGGAAAAAGAAAGCAAGAACCAAGCTTGGAGATATAATTATCTTGCTAAGAACTGATTAAAATCCACTGTTAAACCCTGGTTTTGCCTTGTTTGGTGATACACTGTCAAAGTACACTATGTCACGAATGTACACTTTCGAGCTTAACCTGGGACACAGAGGTAACAATGCATGATTTATCAGTACCAAACCCAAGGAAAAATCATGTGCTTCGCAGAAAAGCTGTGACCCGTGATCCAGATTGCACTTGTAGTGAAAATTGTTCGCTGGCCAGAAGAAGGAAGACCTTCAGATCTCCATGAAAACACTCCCAAGATAATGATGGAAGGAAGGACTGGAAAGAAGAAAGAGGGAGAACAGAGATTACAGGAGAAGCTCTTAGTTTATCCCACAGCCTGGTGCCTTGATGAAGAGATACTCTGCAGTAGGAAAAGAGCTCTAGACAAAACAAGACTGCTCTTCTTTCTGTGTTGCCACTCACTCTTGCAGCCAGGAGTGACATCCATTTCTGTCCATCTCGTGCAGCTCATAAGAGCAGCAGGCCAACCCAGCAGATGACTAAAGCTTCGCACCCACAAGAGAAAAACGGGCAAAGTGGTCTGTGAAGTGACTGGTACAAGTCTGTTTGAGTGTAGCTGGTGAAGGAACAAAGGAACAGGGCCCATAGTTACACTACTAGGCTGAGTAAATCCTCTCCCATGCACAGCATCAACCAGAGGATCTGGAGATGAATCTGAACACCATGAATCAGCTGTTCTCAGTGTACAGACACCTCAGCCAGAGTTTGGACACTTTTCTATCTGGAAAATGCAAAACAAACATCCCAGTTTCTTATAAGCATATGCAATTTTTCTATCCACACAGTCTGGCTTTTTGCTGCAAAACTTTCAAGTGGCAGCACAGTGTTGTTAAACTCACAGAGTGATGCTTTGAATGGCTCGAATGAGTCACAGTGATACTCTCAGTGAGTTGGCTTCACAAGAAAAAGATGCTGTATCAGTTTGGATGCAATAACCCTCCAGCTTGTCCTACCATGACGCAGTTTGACTCAAATTATACAGCATCTCCATTTTAGCTGCATACCCATATATTAAAAAAGTAAAGTAAGCCCATACAGTGCTGGGGAAATTGCCAAGAACAGCCCCTCAAGTTCAACGGCACTAAGAGTAATCAGGTTCCCGAGCAATCTTCATTAAACAGAGAGCACTCAGCCTTATTGAGATTCAGGAGGAGGGAGGTTTCTAGCGTGCAAAAAGGATTTATTGATTGCACTTAATGCAATAAGCATGCAGGATCCAAAGCAACAATTTCATTACATTTTTCTTTACAGCCATGCTGTGGGTTCTTGGCTGGGGATCAGTATCAGGGACGCTGGTGACTTCTGCAGAAAAATCTCTGAGTAAGGCTGATAGGACAAGCTGACACAACCTGCAGAAAGACGCACCAGATATTGTTTCTGCAGTGAATTTGTGATGTGTGCATGCAAAATATTTGTAGGAAGTGCAATGTAAAGTAAGAAATACTAACTCCAACACATCATGCTGCAACATTTTTTGTTGCTTGATACAGAAATAAAACCCACACGGTTCTGATTTTCCCTCTACAAGTAAACTTGGCTGAATCTGACATTAGAACACCTTATTTCACTATTCAGAGTCATTTCAGCACACCTATCTGAGCTGCTACGCTGCAGTAACTTAGTGAAGACTAAAGTCTTTTCTGTGCACACAGCCCAACTAGCTTCTACTGCAGCCTGCATGTGCAGCATTTAGGGAACATCTGTAAATTAGTGTCTATCAATGAGCAGATGTTCAGCAGGTGAGGAGTTTGGGGCTCTTCCAGGCCAATAGCAGCTGTGCTTCATTTCATTTCATTTCCTGCCCTGTAAGTTTGTCTACAACTAATTCTTAGTTCATTCTCAAAATGATGAAGTGAATCTGACTTTGTGGTTTGTGTTTGAATAATAGATCTGAAAAACAATGTAAAGACAAATCCATCATCCTCCATTTATTAAAAAAAGATGCAGAAGTTTGTACTTGGTGACAAGACTCACAAAATGATAAAGGAGACCATCTAGCATGACAGGTTCAAGTGCTTTGCTCAAACATCCACTGTTGGATGAAAAAAGAGAAAAGTAGATGCCCATTTCTGATCCAGTCATACAAAGCTGCTGCGTGGCTGCTTGAGTAGCATTTGTCTTCTTTTTCACATTTAAATCATCTCTATTCTTACTCAAGGCCAGCTGGCTGCCTGCCCTTTGCCAACTGGAATAAAAGGAGAAAATTAAACAGATATGGAGAAGAGGGGGTGAAGTGGAAGAATAGGCCAGAGTTCTGGATGCTGACAGTCGGCCATGTGTTCCAGCTGTTTGGTCTTCTTCCTCTACCTCCCCCAATGTGAACCACTAGCCAGATGATCACCAATGACACTTCTGTCAACTCTTCTTCCAAGCTTCCAGCCCCCCACCCACAATCCCTGCTAGTCCCCCCGCTGACCCTCTACTCATTGGGTCAGGGTAATAAATACTGTGTGCTGCTCTCCAGAGGCATCTTGACTCCAATTCACCCCCTAACACCAGCGTAAAGACTGAGGAGGCATGTCATGCCGCTGTTGAAACAGCAGAGACTTGAGCAAATGAAGAAAATTGGCTTGACAAAGAGCTAAAGTACTGTAAATCACTGTTTAACTCCTTGTGAGTTATTTCACATCTCAAGGTCTATAATTCTCCAGTTGAATCATGTGAAGTTTGTAAGAATTAAGAGCTTTTCTAAAAATCCTGTTGCGAGGGAGAATATGTTTTTATGGTGTAATTATTCAAGGGGTTTTAAGATCGTGACTACATGAGAGGAAGAGGAAAATGATGGATGCCTAGTGTTTCAACTTTCAAATTCAGGAAGTCAAAAATCCAAACAATTATTGGTTCTTTTTTTCTAGTGGCCCTGTAATTAAATTAGGTTTCAGCAGCTCCCACAGGGCTTTGCAGGGAGTTCTCAGTGCAGAATAAGGTGGGAGGAAATCAAACTCTAATACAGACTTAAACACTTCTTGCATTAAAATGTATAGAGATAAAATAGTCTATGGTGTTGCTGCACAAGCGTAAGTACTGCTGAGGTGCACCCCGAACTTCATTTCTGGCATTCAGCCTCATTCTCAGCAGCTGATGTGCGAATCTCTCTGACAATGAGAAAGCCACAAGTAAGCAAAGGCTGACTGGTCCTTGGTCAGCAACTCCAGCAAGAATTCCAATATCAAATGGGCTCCAGACTAAGTTTTTACATTGATTGCACTGTTGCTTTGAACTTTTTCAATCAGGGGCAGCAACACATTCACTGCAGCTTTTGTCATCAATTAATTTTACATTTTAAGCCTTTTTTCTCAGTTCCCATACACACTGGAAATTTCTTAACACATTATGCAAATGACTGTAAACAGAAATCTGTGCACTTAAATGTTTTGTTATTTTTCATAAGGATGATCTTAAAGTTCCCACTCAAGCATCAAGCATCACCCGCTGCTTTGGTTTACCACTGCCTGATGCTGAAACGCTGCATTACCTGCACCTGTCATGGCCCTGGACAAGGTTCTTGGAGACATTGTGCTTTTTAAGTATTTTATCTTAAAGAAATGATGCTCGGTAAACAAAAGTCCCCATTTCCAGTTATTCTTTGTTTGGAATCTGCAATAAATGCAATGCATCATATTGGCTGTCATATCGTATCTATTTCCCACTGTTTGAGAATTTACTAGTGGTTGCTGGTGCAATATTCTTACTCCACCAAGGAACATGGCGGAATTACGTGACGATCGGAGTTGGTTTGTCTGTCTGGCCTTCTGTTTGTCTGTTACCAACATTACTCTTCTACATATTTAGGTCACGCCATTCGGTGTCCGCACATAACGTACACATGCATACACACACCTTTGCTCAGTGCAAGGCCATTTTGTTTGTGGGTACATCTATATTAAATGGCCATGATTTCTGATCATCAATAATTAATAAACAAATTCTGCATTCATAAAAACAATGCTGCATTTCTGACAATGCAATATGGGGGAATGAACAGCCTTGGCGTAGTACTGCGTTCTCTGAGTGCTTCTCTTGTCTTACGTATGCAGTTAAAAGGAGTGTAGCCACAGTAGGCTGCTGTGAACAGAGAGCTCTCTAGTCTCATCTCTCAGCTACTGCAGCGACCACAGCTCAGACAGGTGTTTGGTCAAAGCTTTGTTTGTTTGAAAATAGTGAAATAAGTTTGTAATCTAAGATTTACCCAAGCTGAAACCAAATTATTGTATTTATCTGGCACAGAGACCACACAGACCTGTTAAATAATAATAAATAATAATAATAATAATAATAATAATAATAATAATAATAATAATAATAATAATAATAATAATAATAATAATAATAATAATAATAATAATAAATTTTATTTATAAAGCGCTTTTCCAAAAACTCAAGGACACTCAAAGACAATGTCAGGTGCACCGGTGCAATCAATGGAAATGTATAGTTGCACTTGACAAATTTTTGGTCACACTCTGGAGCCCTGATAAAACCCATGAAAAATCACGATGCATCTTCATATTGACCAAAAATACCACACATATGAAATAATGTTCTTAAACATGCACAAATTTGATGAAGCTTAATGCAAAGGAAAGCCATGTAATATTCATTCTAGCTGTGGTCTGGAGTCGTCCTTCATTTCCTCCTGTGGGTTCACTGCAGGGGCTCTGCACTTAGCTGCTCGCGTATTCATCAGGCTTGATTGGGCTGCCAGGAGCATATTGACCTGTACTTGACACTCTCTCAAGACATATGTGCTGAGTGAAATGAATGGACGGATGGTGTGTTGGTATTACTGAGATGGATGGACTCAATTCATTTGGACTCGACGCACATATACCGAAAGTTTGTTCTCTTCTCTCCCTGGTTACTCCACCAAGGAGGCGGAGACTCGGCGGAGTTATGTGACGATCAGCATTGGTCTGTCTGTCTGTCTGACTGTGCACAGCATTACTCAAGAATGGATTAATGGATTTGGATGAAATTTTCATGGAAAAATCAGAAATGACACAAGGAGCAAGTGATTAGATTTTGGCAGTGATGCCCCTTATAGACTGGATCCATGATTTTTTTTTTAAAGATTTCAGCCGTCGGAAATGATACAAAGACCGAGCAGCCTTGGCAGAGTACTGCGCCCTCTGAGTCCTTTTCTAGTTATTGCCATAATGGTTTTGTTTGAGCTACCACTGAGTTATGAATGAATACAATCAAGCTTATCTCACACCAGGTGTGAAGCCTTTAGATGTTTTGGGGACAGTGCTGTGAAATGTTATCAGTTCTAAATCCCAGCCATATTTGTTTTGCAGAGGGGAGAAGATCTGAAAAGTCTTTCAAAATGTTTAATCAACACAAGTGAGGCCATTACCAATGCCAGTGAGAGGTTTGAGAAGAAGAATACAGAGTGTGGTTGCTGTTCGAAGAGATCTTATTCTTTATTGGGATAACAGCCAGATTATGACTAAATCGAGAAACGCTTGTAACTCCTAAGTACCAGAGTTGCTCATTGAAGTTGGCTTGCAGACAATGAACTGCCTTGCTTCAAGGAACTGAAGCACTAACTGGAGAAATTTTACAATAGAGGATTAAAAACTAATGTATGAATAATGCATGCTAAATAAATATGAAGACAGATGCCAAGATGCAGGAGAGAAATAGGATACCCAGCCCCTCGTCTTCTTCAACAGCGCATGCCATTCAACCCCAAACAATAAACTAAAGCACAGCTTAGCCTACATTGCAGACAAGACAAGCTCACACTAACAGTTTGGGTAGAACAATGTAGTTCATTATATTTAGTGTGTAAAGGAGAAAACATGGCAGCACGCTTTACCAGGATTCACTCCAAATTGTTTGTTTGAGATATATATATATATATATATATATATATATATATATATATATATATATATATATATATATATATATATATATATATATATATATACTGCAAATTACTTGAGACTTAACAGAAAAGCTCAAGTAAAAACATTAAGCTAAAATGGGTGTGCTGATTAATGGAGAGGTCTTATTTTAATAAGCTATTTGGCTGCTGTTGACAAATTTCCCTTAATTCCAATCCAATTAAATTCATGCATTAACCCTGTGAACCCCAAGCAGTTCCTGGCCTTTCTTTCCACTATTGTCACTTTTTTACTCACAGTGGGCTCATTTTCACTGCATTATAAAATAATGTTATAATGACATAAATCCTACAAAAAGGTTAAATTCTAGTTTCTTTGATTGTTATTTTACAAAAGAATGTTGAAAAACCTGAAAGCAGCATGTACGAGATTTATCCAAGTGCCCACTAGATGTTAGCAAAAGTCAGGAAAAAATGCTAGTCTTACATACTATAGATATTTTACTGGCTTTATTTTTAATTTGTTTTAATCTTGTCATGTGACTGTTGGTCACAGCTCATGGTTTCACAGCTGTGCTAAGAGGCCCGGAATTATTCTGTAGTCACAGAAATTGCTGTGTGGTAAAGTTGTTTTTTGGCTTTTTTTTTATTTGGACAAGTAGAAAAAAGTGATTTTGATGAAATATCACGAATCTAAGCTAAGAGCTGATCATTTGTTTTTAAGAAACACAATGTGACAGATGAGTAGCTTGCACGTCATGACAGTGTGGTTCTATGATTAAGGGTGTAATTTTCTTTAAAAGCCACGTCTGCTGGGGCTCAGATGGTTAAGTCTATAGCAGCTTCAAGTCTGTAAAATCACCACAAGTCTGTAAAATTCAGTTCAATGAGTAGTATGTATTGGGCACCCAGGTAGCTCAACTGGTTGAGCAGGTGACTCAAAAACAGGGGATATATTCCCTGACACAGTAGCCTGGGTTCAATTCCAGCTCACGGCCCTTTGCTGCAGGTCTTCCCCCTGTTCTTCTGCATCTCTACTAACCGCCTAATAAAGCCAAAAAAATAACTTAAAAAAAACAACTGCAATGTATCATCTGTTTGTAAGTATATAGCGGTTGTCAATCTAACTATAGAAAATATTTCAGAAAAATGTGTATAAAAGTAAACCAACAGTTGAAGTGCTTCATTTACTGCTACACCCTGCTGTATTTGTAGACAGTATAAAACATGCATCTTGAAAAGCAATGTGACTGTCCTGCAGTGACAAACGACCGCTTCCTCTCTCCCTCTGTAATTCAAAACGACTGTGTGTAAAACCAATGGGAGAGGACACTCTTCTGTGTATTTTATGTGAAGCATCTAATTCCTCCACACTGATGTGTGTATGCATCTGGGGGTCCATAAAATAGACAAGAGCTGAAAAAAGTGAACTTTTTCCAAACCCACGCTGACAGATCTACAAGTGTTTCCAGCATTAACTCTCAAGTCCGGGAGCGTCAAGCTCTCACTGGTGACATTACAGCAGAATTAACCTTTTCAGTTCAATGGTATGACTCAGCGTATTTCTGGTTTGCACAGGTAGCGTTGAAATGTTCCTTAAAGCGCCAACTGCTTCCAGAGAAATAAATGTGTGTGTGTGTGTGTGTGTGTGTGTGTGTGTGTGTGTGTGTGTGTGTGTTTGTGTGTGTGTGCACTGCCAGCCTCAGGCCTCCCCACCACTTCTAAGGCTGTCACCTTTCACCTCTGGCAGTGAGAACTTTCATGGCTCTGTGATCTTGTTTCTCGCTTGTTCTTTCCCTTCCTGTCTCAAAAACTCAAACTGCACATGCTTTGCCTGTGTGTACAGTTTGAGTTGTAGGCCATCAGAGATTTGAAAACGTGAGAGTATTTTGGCCGGTCGTCACTCTCTCACACCCCTTCGAAGGGCTGCTTGAGGGTTAAAACTGGGTTTTAGGGGTAGAATTAGGTTGATGTTAGGGTCAGGGGAAGAGTCAGGGTTAAGTACTTACACCCCATCCACCTAACGTGAACTTGGTCCCAGTTCTGGACTGGTGCTCAAACACTGCAGGATCTCTGAGGTGCTGTGATTTGAACATTTTTTCCATTGACGGTGCCCAAGCACAGTAGGAAGCTCTGAATCCTCTAGGACTCCTATGCTATGTCTGACCACTGTTCTCTGCACACCTCAGGGATAATCACAGTGACAGGATGCTACAGCCCAATCTGCAACTAACTGCTATATCCTTTATTAGGTCACAGCCAATTTCAGAAACATCCAAGACTCCAACAAAGATAGTCATTTAAGTGTGTAACGTGAGGAACGTTTTCAAACTCCTCAAATAAAAGATGTGACAGATTTGTATCTAGTCTGCTGGTAATGATCTGCTGAACACAGATGAACTCTTGTAACAATAAGACCAATGGGCTTTTTTTCTTCCTTCATAAAAACTTGATTTGGTTAGTACCCACCACACTGTTGTGTCTAAAGCAATATGGTGAATGTTAGGTCATGTGACCAACCCAAATTGGGTCAAATTGGAATGGCAGACTAGCATGCCTCCTTCGTAGATTCATGCACACACAAATGCATGCAGTAACTGCTATGCATTATTCAGAATACATCTCACTTCCCCAATACTCACAGCACAGAGTGTCTCTTCAGAGCAGCACTGAGCCTTTTGGAAACTCAATGAGATAAGAGGGTTCATCAAACAAGGACTTTCCCAGTCAGTCAGAAGCATAATTTAAATTGGAGTCAGATTGAGAGAGTTGTATGGCATTAATGGGAGGCTTTTCCCAATATTTTTGTTCTGACCTTCACTGGGTGCCTGAAACTTTTAGTTCTTTTCAGCTGCTAGCATTGTCAAAAAACTGGCTTCCAATCAAACCGTTTGTGATGCAGAAGAATGCATAGACATATTTAATTCAATGTTTTTGTGTATTGTGATGCTTTAACATTTATCGTGGCAAAGGTAATACCATGTGTTACTCACCATAGATAAAATGTCTTTACGCATTTAATTTGCTGCTGTTAACTGAACCCTTTCTCCGTCATTACTGTGTTTTCTGAAAATAAACTAATTCACACTAATATTTTTCAGCTATTTTGGTAAGAGCTAATTTAATTTTCCCAGGGGCAGAGCATTTTCAGTAATCAAAAATGAATGTGCAGCCCTGTTCAGCAATACCTGCACTGATGAGAGAACATGTTTGCCATTACAGTGCAGCCCTGTGGAGAACAAGCCTGTATTAGTTTGTGCTGTAGAACTTTCAGCCTGTGGGACAGAATTTCAGACAGTGAAAACACACTGACTTTACACAGAAACAACTCCAGACCAAACATATGAAGCATGAGGGAATTAGTAGTGGCAGCAGAAGCCCCTCTGTCATCTTGCTAAAATATCTTACTGATGAATCAGGCTGATTTCAGAGGTCCTGTATGTGTCAGTGTTGATTATGTGCATATTTGTGTAGTGTGTGTGTAGCAGTGCCGGTAAGCTCCCCTAGGACTTCCTGGTAACATGCCATGAATCAATCAAAGAGACAAAAAAATACCTTTAATTCATCATGTCTCCACTGCAATTACATATTTGCATTTCATAATACGACATCTCTTTTGCGAACGGCTGCATCGGTTCTGAATATGCAGTGCAGCAAATGACACTGACCTCCAGTAATGAATCACAGAAAAGCTAAGAGGTTTTATTGAATGTGTTGACAAAAAAGGCTGCCTGCAGGACTCTCAGTGGGAAATGAGTGAAGGAAGGAGGAGTGGAATGAGAAAGGATCCCATTGTTGCAAAGGAATAAGAGTGCAGAGGCACCCTGACACAGGTATTCTGCTAAATAAGGCCAGCATTGTACAGGTGAAAGCAGGCATACTGGCACAAAAAAATGACAAGAAGGGGAAAAAAGCCACATAAGGCCTCAGACACCTGCTTGGATTCTGACCTTAGTGCAGTTCTCAGCAACTGACCTCGTAGCTATAGCATTTTTGTGAAGAATGTTACACATATAGACAGTTTTATCCTTTCAGCTGATAAAACTGGCACAAAAACTTCACAGAGGCGTAAAGGTAAAAACATTTTGAATATCTCTCTCAAACGTTTCTAACAGGCAGTAATTTCACTTTTCTGTGTGTAAAACCAAGTGCAACAGGGCAGGCCTCTCTGTAGGAGCTGGTGGGCATGGTTGGATCATCAGAGAGAGTTAGATTGGGGTACTATGGAACAGGTTCAACATAGTCAAGATTTCTGTGGGCTCAACAAAACCTAAAACCTGAAGCAGAAAAAATGGGTTTCATGACAGTGATCAACTTCATAAACAAGGTTTTCTTCACTAGACTGTGTACACGCTCCAATAAAAGGAGGGTTTGATGTGTTAATTGACTACTTGGTAGACCAAGGGTGAGCCAAATTTTTGTTTGAGCCAACACTGTGTGGCTCTTAGTATCGAGACATACAGTATATTGCTTAAACCATGACTTGTTGTTGATAATTTGTTGGATAGCTGAGGCAATTTGTGAACAATTACAAAGTTGGGGAAAAGAACAGCTCAGGGTAAATTTTCCCATTCCCCCCAGTTGTCTGGGGGGCAACAAACAGGCTCCTTCCTGCATACCCATGGTGCAAAGAAATTCAACAAAGTTAGCATTTTCATTGCATATTTTACGACAGGTGTAGGCACAAAAGAACTTCTGAACAGCCAAGGACTCCCAAAGGACCAGTGTGAAGCTGCCCCCCCGCCTCTACTGCCCAGGTTGCCACAGCATTTCCATTAAGGCATTCCATTCTCCTCGCTGTCTCCCCAATACAAGGCAAATGGAGATACAGTGGCATTGATTCACTTATTGTGGGGGCAATGTGCCTTTCTCTGGCTCCTCAGCAAGCGGTGGCTGTGATCTAATTACCAGAGGAGAGATGAAGTCGTCTGCCCGAGCATAGCTGATGGGACCATTCTTCTTCTGAATAGAAAAGAAGGCTGATGCTCACATCTGGTCAGCTCCTCATCACAGAGGAGCTGAAACCAATGCAAGAGAGCATTAGTTACAGAGAAGCCCAGGGACCATTTACTGAGCGGCCTAAATGATGAGGCTATATTGATCTCAATCAGTGTTGGAGAAAAGCAGTGACTGGATTGCCGCAGTCTCTTCTCCTCTGGAGATGAAAGTCACCCTCATGCAGTTAAAGCCATCTGCAAAACCTTCCTGAACGACCCCCCATCAAATGTCATCCATCCATTGAACTTTTCCCAGATTAAACAACAATATTGAATTTTCCCAAGATTGCCTATTGACATCTTCCAGAACTAGACTAGAGAGGAATAGTTTCTGGCTAGGCAGATGTCAAAGGTTAAACATGCCTCATATGTCGATGAGACAGTAACAAGCCCACTATACACAAACCTCATCCAAGTCCGTGTCACACAAAACACTTCACAGCCACTGTGGCTGCATTCCTCTGGCTTGTCCCTCAACAAACAAGAACATTCACCTTAGGAAACAACTTGACCTGCTCAAGCCAAAGTCCGCACTCGCAAAGCGCTTTGTCTATCCTCCTTTACAACTGGGACAGGACCACACACACACTGCGGCCATGACCAGTACTGATATTGTTCACATGGTTGCTAAGGTGCCTTTGAAACAGTGGTATGAAGGCCGAGCGATGGCCAGTCGTTTAAGGCTAATGAATGGCTTGTGTTCAAGCTGCCATCACTGCTGTTAATAGCTTTGCACTGGCTTGATGTTTATAGAGAACACAGGGGTGTCTGTAGGTAAAAGCAAAGTTTAGACCAGGTTTCTTGAGAAAACTTTTGTACTAAAACACCTCTGGGTATACTGTCAATAAGAGCTATTTTACTACTTCCTTATTGTGGCTTTGAGGTAATGAACTTTCAGATGCAATTACAGTTGATGACATTAATTATTATGGCCTCAAGCAGACATCATGCGTGAGAATCCAAACAGAATCCTTCTTATTAGATATTCAAATGAAAGGGATTATGAAGGGAATTCAACAGTGTTTGAATTAAGTCAGCCATGTAAAATGCTTCTAATCCTTTTGTCAGACACAATGGAACACTTCTTTCTTAATAATCAAACTCGCAATGAATATGTCAGCTTCGTGAAGTGTAAAGAGACACTTCTGTGAGGATCATTTTAACAAACTAAATGGATGGATGAATTCATCAGCACTTAGTTTTGTGGTCTGCATAAATTGAAATTAAATAATGAAGAAAATGTTTGTGCTTGAGTGATAATTCAATACATAATGCATCTTGGAGGGTCATTGTAGCCCTAAATGTTGTCTTCATCTGATAGTGTTATCATATACACTCTGATCACACTCATTTGGAACAGCAAACTGCCACTTTTCTTACAATTTTTAGGAGTTTTAAACGTTGTGGAGAATGTAACACTCCAAGCGCCTCTTGTCAAGTCAGAGAAGTCAAGGACATTTCCTTGTCGAGTAGTGCTTGCCTCTGAGATTTATATTTCGACCATGTTTGGGCCTTCAAGCTTAGTGGTGCGAGTCAAACCTCACCAATAAATACATCTTCTTTTTCTGTCTGTCCTTTACTGATGAAACTGAATCATAAATGCTTCACTGCAGTGACGGTGAAAGAGAAACAAGCTGCAAATACACCCAGGAGCTACAGGACGGGCAGACATAGCAGACTCTAGGTTGATCTCACATATTTACAGTCTGGAACACATCTGAAAACGCCTTCCAGATACCTGAATTAGTGCTAATTTCCAGCATCATGTCAGTCAGTGTCATGCTAATGAGGGTTTAACATGACAATGAGGTTTTCTAAATGAGCAGCTGAGGGAAATGCAGTGCTTGTAATAATTACACAGCAACGAGCTGCATATCACTTCACATAGCCCCTCACCACAATCTCCAGCATTACGCCGGTCACAGGTTTGGTTCCAGAGAGGAAAGGTGTTTCCAGGCTCAAAAAGATTTCCACTGAGCAGAATGAGCTCTACATTTTGTTCTTTGTCATATGTTTAATTAACAAACTGTTCCAGATGAATGTAATGTGATTAGCATATGAACAGTGCAATAAGGGAAATTAATAATGCAAATGAGAAGAACAGCACCGTTGTAGATCTTGGCAATCAACCAAGGTCAACATATTTTGGAAACATTTTCAGAAATACTTTTGATAAAGAGGAGAGAATGCTGCTGAGATAAAAGAAAGCGGGGCCAACAAATAGGAATAACTTTTCACAATAACAAACCATATAAGAGTTCATAATCAGCAGAGGAAAGTTATGACCTAAGAGGATAAACTGCACAGATATCTGCATCAACATGGACACTGTCTCTTCCTGTCTGCCTTTTTGACCCGAGAGCTGTCTGAGGGTTTGGGGATTTCAGCCATGGCTAACAGAAGAAGCAAGAGATAAGAAATGCCAGAACTGACTCATATCTTAACGGTAAAAGCCTTTAGCAAAGTTACATGGAGTTACAACACAGATACTGGAGATCAACATGTTTTCACAGCGTGCTGCCAAAACCCCCCGACAAACAACAAATATCTCTTATCGTGGATGAATTTGCAAGTCTCAAACTGAATCTGTCACAAGCTGAGGCAAAAATTACTTGATATCCCTCGGAGTACCCAGCAGTTTCTGGGCATTTTTTCTTGCCACATTTTTACGCACTGTGGACTCATTTTTAATTCGCTGCAATATGAGGTCCTGCACATTCATGGAAACAGGACATCCATATATAGAAGTAGAGAGAATTCAAAAATGTCTTCTGTGCAGTATGATGCACTTATAACACTATACGTATGCGTATATTTGTCATTAATCGGGGCTGAATATCCGGTGCCCAGAAACTGCCATTCGGGCCAGCCCTAAACTAAGAGATCTTAACCTTGTTGGACTGCCCTTTTTATTGAGTATTTCTATCAGTACTTCATCAGCAGTTATGCAGCATCTCATTGGCGTATGTTCACTGGCTTTGCTGTGATTGAGAGCATGTGAGTTTTAAGTGATTTCATTCATGTAGGTTGCCGCTCCATTATTAGAAACATGTGTCTCTCTAAAAAGCTATATATCGAGGTGCAATCTAAACAGCTGTTCGTCTCCACGTCTGTTCAACTTAATGTAATGACAGCAGCTTAAATTAAAAGCTAACAAACTAACAGGTGCTTCTAGACCACTTTCATAAGTTGGAAATATATCATTTCCTCTCTGACCTCTGGGGGTTTTATCAAGTGGGACCACATGTTTCAGAAATCTACATCTTATTAGCTACAAAGGCTGCCAGCCTGTACTAGCCCTGGTCTGCAGTGCTTCCAGACACTGGATCAGTAACATAGAGTGGAGGAGCAAATACTTTTGTTTTTTTAGGTTGACACTAGTTGAGATGCCACTCTCATTAACAGAAGCCAGGTGGCCTTGGGTAACAGTGTTCCAAACCTCTTCTTCTTGGTTTTCCTTTTCCATTCAACCAAGTAGTTAAGCATCTACACGTGTAGAAGTGAATTGAGAAGTTGGGGCGGAAATTGACTGGGATGTCCACTGTAATAATGCCAAGGTTTTTCAAATTTTTAGGTCACCTCCAGAAGGAAATGGGAAACTTCCTGGGTCAATTGAGATGATGTAGTGGGAAGGAGCCACTATGCAGCAGCTGTCGAGAAACAGGATTTTGAAAGGCCGGGGGTTAATAAGGCTTGGCAGGGCTGTTCCCATGGCAACCACCATGGTTACCTAAGGCCTGAGCCAAAAGATGGCTGCAGTGGTGGTGTACTTCAATCACAAAAAGCAAAATAAAAATACATTTTATGCACAGCCAGGATGATGAATAGCTATAGTAGAAAGACTGAGAGCAATACACCACTACCACAAACGCTGCTTACTGAAGAGGAATGTTAATAAAGTGACTGTGATATTTTACAGTTGCACTGATTGAAAATAATTCACTTACAGATCACATGAATGCTTACGTACAAGCATGACTTTGAGGAAACCGGATGAATTTGTAGAAATGTACTTCACATACTAAACAGTGCCTTCAACAACTGACCCTGTTTTGTAGAAGTCATGTTTCGTATTACTGAAATGTGCTGTTGTTACGACACATGTAATTGCTAGGAACAGCTTTGCTGCATTTACTAACTGCAACAAGGTTAAAGGTATAAATAGCATCCATGGTTTGTATTCTCACTTCTTTGTGGTTAGATTTATACAAAAGTTGTGGAGGGCAACAAAAGCACTTTTGTTAAGGATTTTGCAATCTTGGTTTGACGTTAACACATCTCATGTGACTGCAAACTTCTTCTATGTTAACCCTAAGCAAAGTGGCAGGTTTGTAAGGCATGCCACCAGGGTTGCATTACACTGGTGGTAACTCTGATACGGCTAGTTTTGGTAGTTTGGTGGAAACTCATACTCTGTGAACAATTTGCTCATATGTATAAGATTGAAATAATAGAGATTTACCAAAAATGTTAGCAGAAAAATATGTATATTTGAGCTTACCTTCAAATCATATTTGTCTTTACAAATTAGTTGTATGTAGACAAAGACTTCAAAGACTAAGAGTTCTCTGCTGGAAGCAAGTGCATTGTTCTGGTTTGGGCACGAGTTGCTGCACCAAGTGCAGGAAATTAAGTCCTTGGGATCTTGTTGGTAAGTGCCCCGAAAAAGGAACATGAGAAGGACAGACAGATTTGTATGTCACTGGCAGTAACACAGATGTTGTACCGGACCATTGTGGAGAATAGGAAGCTTTGCCTTTCAGCTCAGTTCTCGATTTATCAATGCGCTCCAGTCCTCACCGATGGTGATGAGCTCTGGGTAGTGACTACAACAATGACATAGCAGACAGATGTGGCTGAATTTAGTCCCCTACACAAGGTGACTGGACTGCGACTCAGAAATAGAGTGAGGAGATCAGACATCAGGAGGGAGCTTGGAATAGAATCACTGCTGAGGTGGTTCAGATGTGATTAGGATGTCTCCTGGGTGACTTCCTTTGGAGGTTTTTTGGACATGCCTACCTGGGAGGACACCCCGGGATAGACCCAGGAATTATATATCTCATGTGGCATGGGAACACCTTAGGATCAACCGGGAGGAGCTGGAAAACCGCAAGTATCGTAAGTGGAAGAAAATGGAAGAATGGATGGATAGTCACAATCTCTAAGAGACAGGGTTGGAAAAACATGGATCAGGATGCAGGATCGTTTCAATGACGTTGTCTCTTTTGTCTAGATACCTAAACGACATAATTACATATTTTCAAATGCAGCATAGTGACAAGGGAGTTCAGTGGAAGAAATGTTCTGATGATAGACTGCCAAAGACAAAACAGCAATGTCATGTTTGCATTAGTGCTCCTTATGAACATCATCAGCTCGACAATTTATCCTCATCTACTCTACAAACTCTGGCTCTTGAAATTGCCACAATTAATCTTTCTACAGCAGAATGCTGCAAATTCAAGTACATTCTCAGTGATTTACCTCATTTGTCACAATGGTTTTCAAATCCCCCTAACTAGAATGATCATCCATAAGATAAGATGTGTGGAAAAAATGGTGCAAAAAAGTATTTCAGAACACTTAATCACACACTAACGTCTGAACATTAGATTCCAGTCTTTTAGGAAGCTTTCAAGCCTTCAGAGAAAGGATAAAAGCAAATTCTGTCTCACTATCTTTTGCATCATGTACTGTATCTCAGTGCTCCAAGCTCAGAAGATTATCTGCAAAATGTTGAAAACTGTTTGCATTCTTACATTCCCCAACAACACAAAAGGAATTGGGCTTTGAGAAAAATTGGCCTGAAAGAGATAACTTTACACTGAAAGACAAGGACCCCAATGAAAGAATGGTACGCATGAACACAACCGCAAAGCTCCCGCTGGTTCTATAAAGAATTGATGTGGAATGATCTATAACTGGGGTGGCTAATCTGACAGGAGATGAGATGCCTCAGTTTTACAAAAAGGAAGTTATCCAAGGGAAATTGTAGAGGTTTTTGAGCTTCAGTTGTGCTGGTTTTGTTCTATTTTCTACTGAACGGTTTGTCTTTGTAGCCCATGGGCTTACTGGACAACAGTCTGCTCTCCTGTCTAGGCTACAGTCCAGGCTGGTGGTGGTTGTGGATGCTTCAGCTTTGGGCTTTAACCCCTACATGGTTGAACCTGAGCCCTGCAGCTGCTCATTACTGTGCAGTGGAAGTTCTGGGATTGCTTTATGAGCCCTGGGAAAGTAAGGAGGGATCCTCTGCCCACTACAAGCAAAGCAATCCAGTTACCTAGTGAGAGAAGGCATACATAGCTAACTCTGGGTAATCCCAATATCCAATTTAAAATGTGGAGAAATGCTAAGCAGATGTCAAAGTCCTATATTAGGTCTAGTCGGGCACAAAGCAAGAGAGGTTATGAAAGACATCAGACATGAGACCTATGCTCCCAAGTAAGATCTGACTGAGTTAACCTGCAGGGGATAGGAGTAATTTCAAAAGTGATTTCTCATTATACACACAAATGTCTGTGTGCAGCCAGGAGCAGAGGTTCTTACAGGGTTATCAGAAAGTCAATGATTTCCTGAATAATAATGAACACTAAATATCATTTACTTTTTCATTTTAAATATTAAGGTATAAACATCATTTTGGTGTTCTTAATGCATATAGTTTTTAAAATGAATTAATGTATGAATTTTAATATGCTGGCAGATCATTGCTGCGTCAGGCTGGGGTATTCCTAAGTTCCCAAAATCTCTTTTTGCGGTCCTCAAAAAAACATAAAGGATTTGTTTCACGGGTAAACAAGGAATGTGACAATATGTTATCAAGCAGTTCACGAATGGGGTGTGCCTGATCAAATTACTTCCCATCCTTAACATGTGTTGCAGATGCATTGCATTGTGGTCTATTTATATTATCATCAGAGCTATGTTCATGTTACATGTGACTAAAATCAAAGAATAAAGGAGGGCCTGACATTTTGATCTGACTTGGATCTTTATCAGATCCAACTTGACGGAGGTTCGAGTGCAATCAAAATATTGTCAGTTGTGTATGCAGGATGCTACTTTTTGATAGCCTTGGACCTACAGGCTGTACATATGACTATACCCTCTACATTTGACTATTCTGAAACAGATATTCCCTTTTGTGGTTTTAGAACAATAGAATAGAATAGAATAGAATAGAATAGAATAGAATAGAATAGAATAGAATAGAATAGAATAGAATAGAATAGAATAGAATAAAATAGAATAGAATAGCCATTTTATTGTCAACCAGAGCACACACTAGTTGGTGCACGTTATGACAGAAATTCCGGTGCAACAAGCTCGCCATCGGACTGATAAATACAAAAACAAACAAAAAAAATTATGTAAAAATGGATTAACGGATTTGGATGAAATTTTTAAGGGAAGGTCAGAAATGTCACAAGGACCAAGTGATTAGATTTTGGCTGTGATGTGGCTTATAGTCTGGATCCACGGATTTGTTAAAGATTTCTCTGTCATTGTGAGATAAAAGCATGGCGTCACTGTAACTATGACTACAAGTGAACACTATATCAGCTGCCTGCTGACACTCACATGATTGCGATCCTACTACAAATCCACCACTGTGGACTTATTGGACTTATCTGTCGGAAATGATACAACGACTGAGCAGCCTTGGCAGAGTGCTGCACTCTCCTAGTGCTTGTCTTGTTTACTTAAATCAAGACACTTTCTGTGGATAATTGTATCTGAAGTAACATTAATTTAAGAAGCTCACACAAAACTTAAATGTGATATTTAGGATAGCAAAAATGGTCTAGTGTCAAACATACTTTGGTGGGATGTCACAGTTATTCTATTTGGAAAGTAAACTACAGAAACAATTAAAGCTGAATGATATGCAAAAAAACATATATATTGGAATTGTATTCCAATTGAATAGTCATTCTTTGCATCTTTTTTCCCACTGAAACAAATACAAAAATGATAATGTGATTTTTGCTGTGGTCTGTACCAAACAAGCAGGTTCCCTTATGTCTGGAGAATATGATTTGTACACCGGGGCATCTCTGCAGCACAACAGAGCTTCATTTATAAGGGTAGGCTGTGACACATTTTATTTTTATTTTTTTTAAATGCAGCTCCTGTGATTTTGCATTGCATTTTGTAATTTTAAATAAAATTTGATTAATTGTTCAGTCCTAATAAAAATACATAATGGTTATTTATAGCAGTAAAAAATGTTTGAAATTCTGAGTCTCCATTATGTTCTTTGGTTGATAGCCATCCAGACATCTATTGTAATTCAGCCCTGTCTTTGTTATGGCTCACTAACTCTGCTGAGCGCATGTCTCAAACTCCTGTAAATTATTAGCGAGCTGCTTTAATGAAAAGGTTGTTCACTTCTCTCTCTCCCTGTCTCTCTGTCTCTCTCCAGCCCTCCTTGCTTCTTATCACCACCAATCCAAATTAGCAAACACTGAGTCATTGCACCTGCATTTCCGACCTTCAATCGCGGCAACTTATCACAATAGTCTCAATTCAAACGCTGCCTCCCACTGCACAGTGAGTAAGCATAAAGCACTGAGGAAACAAGGGAACTGAGAGGTTGTGGCATTAAGACTGGGTGCATGGTAGAGAATGAGGGTTATTCCTTCACCAAAAAAACAGCAGATATTTAGATCTTGCTCAGGTAGCAATTCACTGATACAGTGTTTACAGCAATGCTCTACTGCAGGGGTGTCAAACACATGGCCCACGGGCCAAAACTGGCCCACTAGAGCATCCAATCTGGTGCGTGGGATGACTTTGCAAAGTGTAAAAATTAGCTGTAAATTTTAAATAATTTGTAGCTGTTTTGATCATAAAGTAAAATATTATACTATTCAGTTCCAGATACCTGCGACTAAAAGTTTGGTGCCTTTGTAGATACTCTGTGATCTGTAAGTTGTAATGCACAAATGATAAACTGAGACATAATACTGTTGAAATTGCATTTATTTTTTAAAGAAATTTCAGGTTGTTCATAATGTTTTGTAAAAAAGATGGTTCATTAAATATGAACACTTTCAGAATGTACTTTTTTGCACTAAAACAAAGGGAAACATTTGGAGTTGTGGTTATTTATACGTTATTATACTGTGATTTTACTGGTCTGGAACATTTGAGATCAAATTGGACTGTATGTGGCCTCTGAGCGAAAATGAGTTTGACACCCCTATTCTACTGCATTTAACTAGCTTTTGGAATAAATACTCTATAGCACAAAGTAGGAGGATTTAATCAAGTGTAAATATTCACCAAATGTCATGTGTAGGGAGAAACATGCTGGAAAAGTCAAGTGTCATGCAAAGTGTGATTTGTTCACACCAGGTCAGCAGTTAGGACACATTCAAATTTCCCCAAACCTCACAGTCCTCCTTTCCTCTAGCTGTTATTCTCACCACTCAAGTGAGAAGAGTGACAAAAGTATATGGACTCCCCTGACCACATTTTTAAGTGTACTTGTGGTCAGGGCTGTTTCTGGTGGTAGTTTCAGCAGAAAAATGCTCAGATTTGATGCAAACAATGCATGGCAGTGGGTTAAGGTTTAGTTATCTTCACTCTGAGAATCCTAATCCAATTTGCACTAGCACTCAGTGTCCTTACTGCTAGCTGACTGAAGACTAACTTTGCCAATTTACATGCAAAAGGTAAAGGCACTGCTCCTGCTCCCGTTCCCACATGGAAGAAAAAAAAGACCTGAATCTGCTTCCTTTGACTGTATATCACACCCTGAAAACAGCACATCCATCACAGAAATCCCCAGGCTCAATAATGTCCTGTTTCACTCTTTCTCTCAGTCCAGTTCTTCCTCCCCCTCCCCTGTGTCAGCAACACAGGTGTTTGTAAAGACCTCCATGTTGCAGTTAGCAATTTAGAGAGCAAGCAGCTTTAATCAGTTTCCCTCCTAGCGTTTGAAGGAAAAGTGTGCACTGGCCATATGGGCTAAGCAGGCAGCGCCAGAAAATGTTAAGAGAAAAATCATCAGTCCAATTCAAGATATCTGTAGCTGCAGTTTGATAAAAAGTCAAGAACCAGAAGGAAGGAAAAGGTAAGAAAAAAAATGACTAAGGTTGAGGAGCAGTTTTCAGATTGACTTATAAGCTTTTTATAAGCACTATAAAGTCAATATCTTTTTTAAGTTTTTTTTGTCTTTTTGTCTTTATTATATAGGACAGCAGAGAGAGAGATAAGAACATGGATAAAAGAGTGGGGGAATGACATGCAGTAAAGGGCCATGGGTCGGATTCGAACCCATGACCGGTGCGTCGGGGACTATAGCCCCTGTTTATGGGTCCCCCCGCTCAGCCAGCTGAGTTATCTGGGCGCCCAAATCATTCTCTTTTGACTTAAATTTGTTGTTCACACTCAAATTCAATCTGAACATGTTTCCTTACAAAAGAACGGAACAAATCTCATATTTCTCTCAAGCATTACTTTTAGCTGTGACTGTCAACATTCAGAGAGAATTCCAAGAATTTGCCAGTTACATGGGAAATGACGGATGATAGCAGGACCATGCACTCGCTTATACCAGAGTGCAGAACGCACACTATCATGTGAAGTTACACCAGAGCAAGGACTGGGATGCACTGACATGTGACGACATCTCCACAAAACATAAATGGAGGGAGGAATGTGAGAAATATCCAAAAGTCAACAGAGGTGCAAATACTTAACTAAATGGCCTCCTCAGGTTTCACTGTTAACTCGGGCTGTAACTTATTGAAGGAACACAATCAAAGACTGCAGCCTGCCTGTCAGGTCCCCACCATCCACTGAAGCTGTTAATAATAAACGAGGAGGCAGGTGACTTAGAGAAAACTTTTGTTATGTCTGCCTAGTTTCTGATGCGTGAATATAGTCAAAGTGCCACGTTCGGCTCAGGACAATGCTAGGAAGAATCTGAGCACTGGGGTCAAAAAGCAAGAGCAAAAGTCATAAACTGTTGGAGGCTTGAGGGTAATGGAGCCAAAGTGGTGCGGAAGCTCTGAAGATAATCGTGTGCTGTTTTTCACACTCAGGTGACTGTGTATGGCGAGGAGGTTGAGGAAAGGCAGCGGCTGTCTGCAGGTGAAAAGGAAAAATAACTGATGGGCAGAGGATGAATAGAAACAGAAAATAAAAGGGAGTAGAGGAAGAGGGGAAGATGAGAACAGGGGAACAGCAAATGCAAACATAGTGCTAATCATTTCCATGAAAGAAAACAAGCTGACAAATAGTCTGGCAAAGCTATTTAAGGGACGGGCAGTGGGTGGGTTGGTTAACTGGAATCTTTTAGCTGATTACAATCTGTCATTCCAGTCGACTCCCTCGGTTGTGCTAACAATGCCACTCATCAAAATAACTGCCGAGATTTGAGAATGCCGCAATTATTTAGACTTCTCTACAGAACAACCCAACTGATAAATCAGCAAGACAGTTTCATTGTTCAATGACAGATGTATCGTCTTAGGGTGTGTGTTGTCCAATATAACTTTTTGAAAATAGAAATAATGCAGAAAAAGATCTTTGGCATAATTACTCCGCCGAGGAGGTGGAGCTTCGGCGGAGTTATGTGACAATCGGCATTGTTTGTCTGTCTGTCTGTCTGTTCGCAATATTACTCAAAAACGGATTAACGGATTTGGATGAAATTTTCTGGGAAGGTCAGAAATGACAAAGGCCAAGTGATTAGATTTTGGCAGTGATGTGGCTTATAGTCTGGATGCATGGATTTGCTGAAGATTTCTGTATCATTGCAAGATAGCGACATGGTGGCACTGTAACTATGACAACAAGTGAACACTACGTCAGCTGCCTGCTAACGATCACATGATTGCGATCCTACTACAAATCCACCGCCGCAGACTTAACGGGCGTAATCCTTTGGAAATCATGCAAGAAACAACTGATTGAATTGTGGGGGTGTTTCCGAATCCCATCAATTCCCGCCGCCTGCTGCATATTTAAGTCACGCAGTTCGGTATCCGTACATAACGTACACATGCATGACACACGCCTGTGCTCAGCGCAACGTTATTTTATTTCTGGGTACATCTACATTAAATGGCCACATTCTATGGTGCCGTGATTTCTGCCACAAATTTTTTCAAGATTACACCCATCAGAAATGATACAACTAATGAGCACCCTTGGCTGAGTACTGTGCTCTCTGAGTGCTTTTCTTGTTTAGAAATGGTGTCATCGCACAATTTGCACAGCAAAGCAGTTCCCACTCCTCTGTCAACAACTCTAAGCACTGTCTGCAGTACATGTAGCAAAGTCTGTATCACAACTGACAGACAGTGGTGCAGAGTTAAGCAGTGTCTTCACAGTAAGTTACTAACTACCAGGTGAAAGTTAATAACCAATGGCCTCATTGTTTTCCCTTTTCAACATAATGTACACAATCTGCATCCTAGTAGCTATTATCATTTGGCAGTGCTTGTCTGATTACTAACAGACAAAAAAAACAGTTTTAGAAAACAGCAAAGACTGCAAACATTTAGCAAAAATAATCTGTTTCATAAACTTAGCTGCTAATGTTCAGCAAGCCTTCGACCTGCACGTCCTTTAATCCTTGAGAGTTGTGGAGAGGATACTTTGTAAGTAGGCCCGTCAGATGGTGATGGATCAATGCCAGCAGCAGCAGCCTTGCCACTTATTCTCCTCCAACTCTGTGCTATGTGCTTAATGTTCACTTGGGCTCATCCCCAGCTCTGTCCCTCGCTCTAGTTCCCATTCCCCTCTCACTTGGCCCCAGTCTCTCAGCCTCAGCACAATCAAGAGCCTCCCGTCAGCGATGGGCCAATTCCTTAGCAACCAGGCAGGTACTAGAGCGCTTAGCCACAAGCTGGAAACTGAATGCTAATGAGGTGGCCAGTTTCATCACCCTCACTCAGTGCATTAATGTGGGCATTGTAAACTGCTCTCTACCAATAAGCAGGTTAGGTTCAATGTTTGCACTGATGTAGTTTACTAAATCAGTTTCTCAAATAGCGTAATTTTAAGTGATGTTTGAACAGGGATGTTAAGCTCAACAAACTAAAGCTTTCTCTATTTCTGTGTTGCCCGTCACCTGAAGAAGCTCTATTAATTACATTTCCCACCAGTGTTAAAGCCACCCATGCATGTTTCCATAAAGAAATATACTGCATCTTTCTGTCTAACTGACTATGTGACCTCTTTGGTGCTTGCAAAGAATCATATCAAGCCAGACTAAGCTCTAACCATGCTACAATAGCATAAAAATGGATGTAATGTAGCTCTGGAAATCAGGTAGTGCTTATTGGACAGGAGTTTAGAGGACTGGACTAGAGTTCTGCTTGCTACTTCAAGGTGCATACATTGAGGCGAACTTCAGTAACTTCAACAAGTATCTGGGGCATTTTATGGAGGGTGAATCAATATGCTTAAGTAGCTCGCTCACATAAATTCAATGTCTTTCTGGGCCACCGCCAAGACTTTGAGAGCAAAATGTCTCTGTGCTTTTGCCTTTGTCCCATAAATCTCTCTGTGCTTTTGCCTTTGTCCCATAAATCTCTCTGTAACTTGTTTAAATGTGATTGATGAGGACACTCTCCTAGTCTCCGGCACAAAATGGATACTTTAAGTGCATCTGCGTTACCAGTAAGAACTACATTAATGTTAATACTCCACACAAATAAACTTTGTTCCTAGAGTTGCAAGTACACTGAGCAGTTGGGCAGCGTACTCGGTCAGGCCTCAGTTGGAGGATCTGGGTTCAAGCAGTGAGAGCATGTGAGCAAGCATTCACTTTGCAAGACTGTCTCTAGGCAAGACAGCCAGCAGGAAACCCCTACTAGTTTCAGGATTTCTGTGGTGCAACTAAACCCTGACCTGTAAGTTTCCTGTGGAGAGGCGGCAAGTGAGAAGCCCTCAAAATGTTTAATAAAGTGTCACATTATCAGACAAGAAAAGCACTCAGAGAGCGCAGTATTCCACCAAGGCTGCACAGTCATATCATTTCCGACAGATGAAATCTTTAATAAAAAATTACCTTGCAGTGAGCACAAGCTTGTGTTATGCATGTGTGCATTATGTATGGATACCGAATCGCGTGACCTAAATATGTAGCAGGCGGTGGTAATTAATGGGACACTTAAACGCCCCCAACGATTTAATCAATTATTCCTTGTATCATATCCGACAGATACGTCCTGATAAGTCCACAGCGATCGATTTGTAGGAGGATCACGATCGTGATCATCAGCAGGCAGCTGACATAGTGTTCACTTATAGCCATAGTTACAGTGACACCGTGATGCTATCTCACAATGATACAGAAATCTTTAACAAATCCGTGTATTCACACTATAAGCCGCATCATTGCCAAAATCTGATCACTTGGTCCTTGTGTCATTTCTGACCTTTCCTGAAAATTTCATCCAAATCCGTCCATCTTTGAGTAATGTTGCTGACTGACAAACGCACAACGATCGTCACATAACATAATTAAGCGAACTGTTAATTAAACCAAAGACCAGACAAGATAGTAGATCTTTCACCACCAAAGTTAAATGTAGTTGAGGAAATGGATAAACCCACCCTCCGGAAGGCGCTGTGGCCTCCCAGAGGAGAGGGTCTTCCAAAGCATCTCCCTTCCCCCAGGCTAGTGACGGGTGAAACGGCCGTCGTCAGGTAAAATGACCCTTAATGCCTCTTGAATAGAGCAGCTAACTTTACGTGGCCAGGTCATTAGGGAGACAAAAGGCCAGGCCAAACAGCAGCGGTATACCCCCCAGCTACCAACTACCACACCCCCTTCCCCCCACATCAGGGCAGGACTCCAAATGTAGCCTGTCCCTGCCACACAAAACACTCATGATTCTCATCACACTTCAGTCTTGTGTGAGCGTCAGAGCAGAACAGGGCACTCCCAAGTTGGACAGGAATGAAGCAAGCAGACAAATCTGGAATGGAAAAATTAATTGGGATGTTTGCATTTGGCCACTGTTCGGCTGAAGTAATCCGAAAGGCTGAATGTGTGTTGAAGCTGATAATAGTCCTGCGTAAATACCCACCATGACTGTCTGGGAGAGGCTGACAGTCATCTCACATCAAGTATGTTAACGATGTTTGCAGATGACTCGGGAGGCCAGGAGAGAACCTGGAGGACAACTGAGGAGAGGAGTTTGAAAGGAACGGAGCAGGAGCTCAGTTTGTGTGCATTTCCCGGTGACATGCTGTACGTGCACATAAAGCCCTGCGCGCACACACAAACACACAGATTTCACTTTACTGTTCACGAATGTTGAATAAACTTGCGATCGAGTTGCAACACATCAAAGTGGCATGGTGTTTGTGCATGCAAGCATTTACAGCACTACTGAATGACCACACAAATACTTGCACACACTCACAGAACCACAGTGAGGCAGAAAGCCAGGCCTGGAAGAACGCAAATACCCAGAGTTACACAACAGTAACATGTAAACTCTCCCTCTGAGGCTGTAGGAAGTGAATGCAAAGCTCGGTTCACTGGGAAAGGCCTCGTTTCCTGCTTTCCAGGTTTAGGCAAAAGGCATTTTATTGTTGTCCATCTCTTAATTTTGAAGAATGATACAAGGATACAAGGCCCAAAAGCGGTAAACCCTCACTTTGCAGAAGTGACCTAATCTACACACCAAATGTCAGCCACTCAACTGGTCCAACATAGACTACAGTTCAAAAGTTTGGGGTCACTTAGAAATGTCCTTATTTTATATTTATATATTAATGTGGTAAATTACTATTCCAATTATAAATGGCTGATTTTTAATGGAATATCTACATAGGGGCACAGAGGTACATTTCCAGCAACCACTCCTGTGTTCAAATGTTGTTGAAAAGTTAATTGACCATTAGAAAACCCTTGTGCAATTATGTTATCACATGAATAAAAGTGTGACTTTTCATGGAACACATGAATTTGTCTGGGTGACCCCAAACTTTTGAACGGTAGTGTATATTTTCTCACTAAAAACATCAGGCAGCGGAAATCAGATGTTGAAGGTTTGTAGTTTTTGTTACAAGAGGACATCAATAGTGCCAAGGTTTAATTAACCACATAAAGAGAGAAGAGATGTTCGTCCATTAACCAAGTCTTTGACAGTTTTGTGCCACAATAGGCATTGCTTTAAAGTCACTGCTAAAAATGGCTTTTTCTTTCAGTTGAGCGCCTGTCATGTCCAGGGTCAGGTTACTCTGCCATGCAGGCCAACAAAGGGAGGCAGAACAAAAAGGAGCAGCTCGAGCTCTGGCAGCGACTTCTGAAAGACCCGCTTCACAGAGAGCAATAATTTCACCTCATTTAGAATGAAATCCCCGTGCATAATCTGCAGACATGAGAACCTGTCTCCCTCACCCGAAATGGGCAGAATGAAGTGTTCTTGGGTGAGCGCCTCTGTGTGGGTCCTCCACAGACCTACTAGGACTGGACACTTTTTAGGAACTCCAACGGGTGAATCGAGGGTGAACCACCCTTTATTGATCTCTGGAAATTGAGATAGGAATGCACTGCAGCAAAGACTCTAATGAAGATATGAAGAAGAAAGTAGATAAATACCATTCATGCCATAATGTCAAGAGTTACTGCACTCATAGTTTTAGAGTTACAGGATTCAATATGTTAACCCTCGAAACAGCAAGGAGTCTCTCTAAGTTTTTGCTCACTGCAATATAAAATCTGGCATCTCTATGGAAACACCACAACCAATGCTAGAAGAAAACAGAACTCCGAAATGTCTACTGTGCAGTATGACACAGTCAGAATGTCAATAATCATAAAAAAAAGCCAAATTTTTATTTTGTAAATATTTCCCACGGGTGATATCAGTACTTGTTAAAAAAAAAAAATGTGTACATACTATAGATATTTAAGACTTAAATTTAAAATTACTTAATTTCCATACTTGGATTTTTAAATGAGACATGCAGAATAAAGTGGTTGATGAATTATCACAGGTTTAAGGTTAGATTTGGATCAATTCCTGATGGAATGGCACAAACGAGCAGTTCAAGGACAGTAGAAAGTTGAAAATCCAAACATCCTTTCTGATATAACAGTTTCTGGCTCAGATAAATGGTGTGATTTTTTTTTAGATATTTTGAAGATAACATACCTTTGAATCCCACCTGCAGGTTTTAAGTTCATATATAATGGGAAAATGGAAGGAGACTCTGGACTAAGAATTTTGCAGAGTTCATGATAACCAAGTTAAAGACTATGCTTGTGTGCATATGTTTGTTCTAAACATCGAGGACAGCACTGTATTTCCATAAAAAACTTCTTCTCCTTAATCGTTTGACCTTCCAACAGTTCCTCCTTCTGTGAACTTGAGTTTGCTGCACCAAGGCGGTGTCCAGCATGGGCTCAGTCTTTTTATTTATGAACCATCCTCCAACCAAAAAACTGTTTTTGTTACCCAGCATCTCCGAGAGTGAGACAAGAGAGTATATATGACATTGAAAGTCTACAGTAGGTATGTGTGCACTGAGCTAAGCTTCAGAGCTTTGATAATCAGCCATGATGGAAGACAGGTGGCTGGGAGGGGAGGGTTCAAAGTGGCCAGAAGTCGACAACAAAGGCTACCCCCCCCCAAGCTTCCACACCCCACCAGAAGCTGGCCTCCAAGCCTTTGTTAACCCTGATCTAAAAAGGAGAAGCTGTAGCGGTGGCCTGAGGGTGATAATTTACAATCTGCTTCGACACTAAGCATGTATTCCACAGTCCTTAAAACCACACCAGCCGACACCAGAATGAAGCCCCTACCTAGCTTCACACAATCTCCCTTTTAGAAATTAATAAATGAATGAGTATGATAACACTTTGGTCTCAAAGTTTTCTGTTGATGAAAAAACCTTCTTTCTTCTCAGTACATTTCAATTCCTCTTAATTCAGCTGACTGGCAGTAGAGAGGAGTGAAATTAAAAAGCTTGCGCTCAGGAGGTTTCATCCTCTACCCTGGTGCCTGAGAGAAAGAGGATGTCACTCCCCTTCATTCATGTGTGTATGCAAACACACACAAACAATTTGAAAATATACAACGTAAAGAAATGCACACTGAATCAGGATCACACATCGCACACACGTCTAAGCATCACTGCGCTGTGCACATCTCCATTATTAAAGCTAAAATGGAAAAGGGCCACTCTTGGGAATGGGGCTTTTTAATAAACTTCCTACTCAATCAGTTGTCCATAGAGGGGAGGTGATGAGGCGTCACTCTTTATCATTACTGTCGGCGTATCATCTCAAACCAACTGGGTGATTGGTATTGTGGATCTCATTTTGGCTTCTTCAAAGGAGTGATGGCAGGGCTAAAGTGAGTGAATCCAAAACACAAGGATCGAGACTGACTGCAGCTAATGCACCAACTGTAAACCTGGAGGAAGGCATCCCACAGACGGGGCCCCTTAATGTTCACCCATCTCATTTGTTTTGACCTTCAGTTGAAAGCTAACAATGTATTATGCATCAGGTGTCAAGCGTCACAGCAACTGAAACCTTGGAGGATTCAAAACAGATCCTGCGCTATAGATGATCGTTTGTATTTTACCTTCTGAACCCCACATCCACCAGTGGGTTTGAAGGGCATGTAATGTTTAAAAAAAAAATGCTAGGGCGCCCCGGTAGCTCAACTGGTTGAGCAATAGGTCATGTTCATAGCCCTACAAACAGGGGCTATACTCCGACTCATGGCTATTTGCTGCGTGTCCTTCGTCCATGCTTCTCCCCATATTTCCTGCCCCTCTCTCCACTTCCAACTACAATAAAGGCTAAAAAGCCCAAAGAGGCAGCCTTAAAACAAATGCTTAATTTTACTATGTATCAGAGTCTGAAGCTGTCAAAACAGCAAGAATCACAGGATTTTTATGTCCAACAGTTCTTGAACTACTCATCGGTCACATTCCATTCCATCAAGATTGTGATATTTAGTCAAAAACACTTGATCCTTTATGACTCGTTCAAAAATTGGCCAAAAAACATCTTGAATAAAAACAGAAACTCCTCCGTGCAAGCAAGAACTCAGCTGCGACCTACAATTTTCAGCTGAACTGCAGGCTATGTTTATACAGACCAGAGACAATTATGGAAACTAATTAAAAACACAATTTATGAAATATCTATAGTGTGTTGAGTCATCACTTTTTCCAGTGTGGGTAAAATCTATGGACTCTCGGGAAAAGGGTGTGCACATTTATTCTTTTTTTTCAATTTTGGTAAGATAAAAAAATCTAAGAAATTAAAGTTTTTTTGTTTTTTTTTTTCTTTTATGATTCATGACATTCTAACTTTGCTACTCTTCACAAACTACAGTCCTGAGTTCTCTCTACTTCTAGTCATGGTTGTGCTGTTTCCATAAAAGTGCAGGACTTTATCTTGCGGTAGAAAATGAGCCCACAGTGAGTAAAAACAGGACACAAGTAAAAACAAAAAATAGACTTCCGAGGGTTAGTCATTTTTCAAAATGACAACAGTTCTACTGAATGAAGTTTAATGATCTCACTTCTTATTTTTTTCATTTGTTAATTTAGGTGCAATCAGTAAGATCCTCACTCTCCCAAAGCTCAACTTGAGTGCAAGAACTGTTGATAGAAATATTCACATATAACAGCAACTCCACCATTTATTGGGCAGCAGCTGATATTTTTGTCTGAAATTAAATAACTCACTCTCTGGACTGCAGACAGAACATTTCAAACACACCTGCTAAAAAGTCTCATTCTGAAGCCAAATAAAGCAAATAATAAACCGAATCTGTTATTCTAGCAGTTTGAACAGTTATACTGGTTTCCCCTTCACGGGACACTTGTTCTGGACTTCAGCTCTAATTTGCTCCTGAGCATTGCATCACTTACAGCAGCTGTGCTACACACCTATATGCATCCATAGCATTCAACAAGATGTTTAAAAAAACAGAATCAATCACTCATTTCTTATTACTCACTAGAAAATGAACTACATTCTTTCCTTTCCTATTTTCGTGAGACCAGACGTTTTTCGCTGCCTTCAGTTACTCAAGCCATTAGTATGACGGTAACCATGTTTCCATTGATTTGTCCTAAACTGATTTGAAGGAAACTTTTGGAGCGTTTCAAGGAAATTGTGATTCTGTTGCAATGATCCGTATAGATATTCACATGATGCTGGAAGTGCATACTTGAAGACTGAAACTGGACTGACATGGAATGTTTGTTTTTCACTGTAGGTGCACTCTGACAGGCTTCTTCACCTGCTTACACATAATTAGGCTAAACAGGAATTATGATGCCAAGTCAGGTTTAGTTTGGAGCACTTAGTCAAATCTGAGATGCTTTATGCTTGTGCACAGAGCAGCCTGTTATTTGTGAGGGTGCATTCTGTCAAAGAGGATCAGTGTTTGAACTGCCATCTCTGAATATGACACCAAATGAAGCATATGTTAACTGACAGTACTGTGTAGTGTCATGTCACATATGCACAATGACATTTCAGGCAGGCTGTGACATCCAAAGCTTGTTTAAGGAAAATTGTGCGTGATTAAAAATGTGTGTGGAGTTCATTATTAGGAGGGCTGTGTTCTCGTGAGCACAGATGAAGTCCAGAAGCATTCAGTTTAGTCTACGTTCGAGATGGCTCCTTCTCCGTCCTTTGTTCCTCATCTTCCAGAAAACACAATTAAGGAGGAGGGATGGTGGGTTGTTGGCAAAGACACAGAAGCAGAGAGGGGGACAAAAAGAAGGACTTGGAGGTTCAAGGAGGGGAAAACAGAGGAAAAAGAGGAGAGAAATCGCCCCTCAAGTCCTACCATTGTCTAGATGTAAATTGGAGCTGATCAAGATTCCACTAGCATCCTAAGTTCAATCTGTACATACTGAACAGAGAAAGAGAGAGGCAAGCTGAAAGACACAGAGAGACATAGATGGAGAACAGCAGTGTGCTTAAGGGTGACTCACATGCAGACAGACATGCAGAAACACACACAGGGACAAAGGACGAGAGATAGACTTGAGTGGGAGCGACAAACGCACCACTTTAGAACAAACAAAGTAATGAAAAGAGCAGGAAGGGGGTGGACGCCCTGTAGAGTGCACATACACATATATACACTGACATCCTACTTCCAATATAGGAAACCTGTTCCGTTCAACATGAGCTTTCATTTAAATTTCTATGTGCAAACAAATACACTATCGTTCAAAAGTTTGGGATCACCCAGTCAATTTCATGTTTTCCATGAAAACTCACACTTTTATTCATTTGCTAACATAACTGCACAAGGGTTTTCTAATCATCAATTAGCCTTTCAACACCATTAGCTAACACAATGTAGCATTAGAACACAGGAGTGATGGTTGCTGGAAATGTTCCTCTGTACCCCTATGAAGATATTCCATTAAAAATAAGCCGTTTCCAGCTAGGATAGTCATTTATCATATAAATAATGTCTACACTGTATTTCTGATTCATTTAATGTTATGTTTATTGAAAAGAATGATTCTCTTTCAAAAACATGGACATTTCTAAGTGCCTCAAACTTTTGAAAGGCAGTGTATAAAAGTCACTAAGATTAGGAGTTACATCATCAGCTCTGTGCAGTAGTTAGTGCAAAGAATGTGGATCTTTGCCTGATCCTAACTAAGGAATGTGTCGAGATTCTCTGGTTGGGTTGAACACATCTGACCCTGATTCCACCCCTCAACCCTTCACCCATTCACACTCCCTGTGGCCTCAGGTAAAGGCTAACTGGAGGCCTTTCACTCTCCTTTCGTTTAACTGGAACGGGATGTCTGGAGGCGGGATAAGTCTTGCACCGGCCTGAACCCGGACTGAGTCAGAACGAGGCCCTGGAAGTCAACAGGTGAAAAAGGACCCAGGGGGAATTCCAGTGGGAATTTTGCATCCAGTGCCTGATTACCACCAACTGTGCGTGGATGAGGGAAATGAAGATCTGTGTTGGCAAAGTTAGCCTAAGGCTGCACACTTCTCAAGCATAAAAATCCATTGTCCTCAGTCGTAGTCCAACACAAAATTCAGTACTTTTTGTACATCCAAAGAAATTTAAGAAAATGTGCATGCCAAAAATACACAAAAACTATAATCACAACAAGTTCAAACCAGCTCTGAAGGTGGGTTTGTTTGACCTTTAGAGATTCATTCCATTCAGTGGAGACAAAGCAAAAACAAATATTTGTAGGCAGCTGATAAATCACGGCACATTTCACATTTTGTCATTTACTGAATACACTCAGCTGACATGCTGAGACATATCTGGCCTTGATGAGTAAAACTGCACTAATGACCTTAAGGTAAAAAACAGTCAAAAACTGTTGGAATAACGAGTGCATATTTCCATCCATTATCTGTACGCCACTTATTCCTGCTTAGGGTCGTGGCAGGCTAGAGTCTATCCCAGCTGACTACACATAGAGACAAAAAAGCACACTAACATTTACACCTATGGACAATATAGAATCATCAATTAACCTCAGCATGTTTTTGGACTGTGGAAGGAAGCCAGTGAAAACCCACACATGCACAGTGAGAACATATAAACTCCATGTAGAAAGATCACAGGCCCAGGCCAGGATGCAAACCGAGAATCTTTGAGCTGTGAGGCAACAGTGCTAACCACTGTGCAGCCTGAATGTGTATTTTGTCTTTAATTAAATCTGTGCAAAAAAATCTATCCTTTTTCCACTCTGTCTTTATATACATCTTTTCACATTCTCTTCATTTCGCCTTGTGTCTCCTCTTGAAGCCTTATGTCTCATGTAAACTCCATGCCTTGTCGCTGAAAGGTGCTATACAAACTAACTTGTCTTGCCTTTTGACTTCAACATACTCAGATGCTCAGAAAAACACTGAAACACAAAATCCTACAGCCAGAACTTTATCAAATCCACAGAGGTCTATTGAAAATCACATCACAGATTCTAAATACAAGTATAAAAAGCAGGGCATTAGAAAGCTATTCAGCCTAATGTCTTAATTTTTTTTTACTCTTGGTTGAATATTACTCGCTTACTCTGGACTGCAACCACAACATCCAAGAATTTTCTTGCCATTGCAAAGGTGCATGTAGCAGCATGACAGCTCCCCAAAGTGAAGCCAAAACATCTGTCGCTCCCTGGTGCCTGGCTGTCAGTTTAGGAAGCACTTGATTTGATATATAGCAGAGCTTCCTGTAAAGGGACTGTTTTAAACATCAGTATTGCAATAGATAGTGTTCTTTTAATTGCGGAAAGCCAAAGCATTAACCCCAGTCTCCACTGACAAAGTCTTGTGCTTTGTATGCCCAACCACTCACCCCAACCTCCTCCCGATTCACTTTGTAGGCTGCAGTGTGTGAACCAGCTTTTGTGCACAACTCTAAACAGATCTCTTTAAGCTTGACAAGACTAATATCTTACTATGAGAGATTAATGTTGTTTTGTCCTTTACAAAGAAACTCTGCAGCAGTGAACTAGCAAAGAAAGTAAAGCCAGATTTATCTCCGATACTCTTTTTCTGACAACCAGTCCAAACAGGCCACATAGTCTGTTGAAAAACTAGAACGACAAACCCAAGCTCTCCACACTCAACGCCTCCATCCATCTCAGTGCTCGTATATTCCTCTAAGAGCCCTCTCAAACATGTCTGCTTCAAGTACTCTTCCAGAGCACGCCTCTACCCACTCAGAGCAGGGGGAATATCATCTCTCCGAGAGACGGATGTAGAAACTTTTTTGTAGTCGTTACTGTTACTGCTCTTATGGTCACAGGAGGATTCGGGGACATTTCAAAATGGCTAACAGTGCTGTATGGTAATAAGGCCACAGTGTGCAAGAGTGACAATAAGGGGGAATTCAGGGATTCAGAGAGGCTGATCTGGGCATACCTCTGGCAACAGCTTGCAGTCTCTGATAGAACATTTTACCTCAGGCCAAGCCTCTCTTAGGCGCCATGCTTCTGCTGGAAAATGCCAAAAGCGGCCCCATGGCACTTGTCTCAAGTCTGCTTCCTTTTTTTGTGGTAGGTTTCAGCGCAATGCAGGAGAAAAGCAGCAGCAATTGAAGAGATGACTGATAATGAAGACATTTTAATTATTTTTTGATGCTCGAGGCATCACATAGCAGGGGTGTGTTAGAGGGTGTGTTCCGCCAAATTACAGAAAAACACTATCTCTAATGGTATCTGGCTAATATGTTCAGTTTTGTGCTGAGACATTAAGATACTGAAGTGTATCCTCTCATCTTATTCCCACATTCTGGTCTTTCTCTTACCTTATCCTGTCTTTTCACTAGCTTGAACTTTTAGTTGACCTTGCAGTTTCTGTATCTTCTTTTCTACTTTTATTTTACTCCATTTACCCTTTTCATCCTTTTTCTTCTATCCCATCTTTCTCCTTCTGTTTCCAACTCTCTCCATCACTTGTGCTCTTTAATCTTGGACTTTACCTCCTTGCTTCCTTTCTCCCTGTTATACAATCTTTCACACTGTCTCTATTGCAGACCTATTTTCCCTCCAAGTACTTGCACCCCATCCCTTACAAAGCAAATAAACTGGCTTCTACTGGATACACAACACCGGAAAACAAACCAACATAACACCTTGATGCTTTTGAAATACACACAATAACTTCTAAATCAAGAATGACAGTAGATTTCCAATTCTGATTTGAAACCAAAACTAAGAATGTCCCCCTTGTGTCTCAGAGAAAACAGTATTTTTCTCTGACAGCTAGACCCACAACTGACTGCATGCTGATGCCATTTGCAATCACAACTGTTTCTTATTACTCATTTGCTTCTGAGAGCCTGACCAGTCAAAGATTCAGGGATAATATTATTTTATATTGTTAGACAGATTCTGGCCCTGGTATTCAGCGAGCTTGTATTATATTGACATTCTTTCAGAGATGTTGCCTATGAAAACAAAAGTAATTGTGGTCTGTTCCGTGTCCCCAAAAACATTTTATAATTGTGTCAAGACAGAAAAAAAATTAGTTGCCATTATTGAATTTCTTAGTATTAGTAATGATGTTTTTACAACAGACAATGATCCAGCAGTTTTAAATGTATTGTAGCACTTTGAGATTTTATATGTAAAGTGCATTATAAATGAAAGGTATTATTATTATTATTATTATTATTATTATTATTATTATTATTATTATTATTATTATTATTATTATTATTATTATTAATAGCTAAAGTATCCGCAGTAGCAAATGGACTGTTTAATGGTGATTGGATGAAGTCCATTCATGCTATAATACCACTACTGTAAATATTCCTGCATTTAAGCAAAGTTCTAAGCGCTCTGCAAAAATTTCCTCTATAAACCAGGAAAACAATGTGATTTTCTTGAGGAAATGGCATTTGGGGTTTTGCTGAAAAAGAAAATGCAGAAGAGCCCTGATGGTGCTGGGTATATCCTGGATATGGCTTTTCTTCATGGAGTTTGCATGTTTTCCACGGGTACTCCGACTTCCTCCCACAGTCCAAAAACATGCTGAGGTTAACTGGTAACTCTAAATTGTCCGCAGGTGTGACTGTGAGTGTGATTGTTTATTGTATGTGTAGTCCTGTGATACACTGGTGACCTGTCCAGGGTGTCCCCTGCCTTCACCCTAAGCCAGCTGGGATAGACTCCAGCCCCCTCACTACCCTAAAGAGGATTAAAAGGTGTATAGATAATGGATGGATGATCACAATAACATATCAGCTCATATCCTCTCTCTAACTGCTGTGTGGTATGGCGCTGTGTGATGCTACAGCTGTTTTAATACAGTCAACGAAAAGAGGGTAAGATTCTACTTATATTTGTTGAGGGAATGACAAAGTCTGAAAGCAATTTAAAGAGTTATGTTGAGGAGAGTGAGCTCAGTTCCAACAGACCACTAAGTCCATCTGAGAATTTGGCGTTGAGCCCCGGCCTGATTTAACCGCTGCTTGTACATTAGTCCGGAAACTGGTCGTCGTTGAAAGTAATCACAGTGCAACAGCTAAGTCAAAAACATACTGTAGTATGCTTATGTTTCATTTTGACGGGAAGACAGCAGAGTCTGTGTCTCTGTGTTTATGTGTGTGTGTGGGGGGGGAGGGAGTGTGTGTGTGTGTGTGTGTGTGTGTGTGTGTGTGTGTGTACAGACACAAGCTCATGCTAGTGTGATATCCTCTGCCAGTTATCTCTGTTTGTCTCTGAAAGCCATCACGTCCTTGCCATTGTTGGCTAAAACAACAGGGTCAGACCAAGTGCCTCCCTGCAGCCAGACTAAATCTGTCAGCCTGGAGGGCATGCAGAGCGGGGGATGAGGGTGGGAGGGAGGATTCCTAAGAGATTTCAATCTCCAGGGAAGAGCTGTCATCTTAAGGAGCATTTCAGAAGACACATATCATAAATTCCATAAGTCCGGAGTGCAAAGGAATCTTTAGCATCATAGATGGCATTAAATACCCAAAGTAGTAATCTCATTTTTGTTTAATTCCCTTAACTGTCCATGACATTTGTATCACCAGCCAAATATCAAGTGTCACCATAACATGCAATCTGCTCATTCCTTTTTAGCAAGTTCAGATAAGCCAACATTCAAAACATATTTGGGATATTTCTGATTTATTGCAATTTGGATTGTATTCAGAAACTCCACTCATTTAGCAATGTACTCCTATAACTGCTAGACTTATGCTGGACAGCTATAAAAAAGATTCAACAATGATGCAACAGACTTTTTTTATTTCACATATTTTTACTTGTCCAAACCTGACACTCAAAACACAACTCATCACCAACACTTCAGATGTGTTGCTCTAGCAGCGGCTTAGCTTAACTTAGCCTCAGACAGGTAGTATCGGGTTAAAGTACAAAAAAGTTTACACTAACACAACTCAAAACCTGATCACCCCCTAGTCCCAAGCACAGAAGAGGAGCTCCTTTCTTTGTAGCTTCAGATTTTCAAATGACATCGCTTGAGGCACTTTCTTACATTTTAAACAGCAAGTTTAAAATGTAAGATTTAAAATGTACAAGTCTTGAGAAGTCTTAATTGTCAAACTTAATTTTTTCTAAATTCCCATTTGAAATGTGAAAGTTCTGATAAAGCAGCATTATCATTTATCTGATGTCTTTAACAGAGGAAGCTGAAAGACCGAAACACAGAGACAGGCAAACAGAATTAGGTCAGAGGCTGCAGAAGTGCACCTGGTTGTTGGGGTTATGACAGCTTTACAGGGCATGAGATTCCAATCTAATTACAGGTGGAAGTGCAGTGAGATGGGAACACTGGGAGGAGGAAGATGACGACTGTGAGAATACAGAAGAGAGGCCAGGAGGGGGGAGACAGGTCAGATAACGAAACACTCTAGGATCTGTTAGGAGGTAGGAGTGGAGACAAAAACCCAAAATATGATCGGTCAGCAAGCTGCCACATATCAACCATGCCTGTTACGAAGGTGCGACAGTGAAACATCGGACAGGCTTGTGCACACACAAACGATGATGGAAAGACACATGCGCAAGTCATCATCATCACGTGAGAACATGATTGAAGAGGGCAACTGAAAGTAGAAAGCAAAATAAACACATAATGGCAAACACAGGAGGAAGCACGGAGAACAAGTTACAAGGGAGCGAAGGATGTTCATCCTGTGTTCACCATGACAACCCACAGACAGGGAGATGGACGAGGGGGAGGAAAGGAAGTAAGGGAGACTTGACTCAAAATAACACTGGAGAAGCCTGCACATCCCATGATTTGTTTGCTAACATGGGACCCCCTCTATCGAGTCTACCCTTCTTCCTGTATGTGCATTAGAAAATGGATGGGATTAGACACAAAAATCTCTTAATCTTGGGAAAAGCTTTCCCAAAGAACTGCTTTAGATGCACAGAAACGCCTGGAAGCCAGGATACCAGCATTATATAACTAGCTGCACTGGAAGGCGTATGGATGGTGATATGTAACAGGTACATACCATGAGACAACAGCGATAGTTCCAATTTAAAAGCATTGGGTCAGTGCATCTCGAGCCTACATGCAGAGGGTGACAGAAAGTAATTAAACTCTGAACCCAGTTCTTCCTGTCTGAATCCAGCCATGGCTAATCTAAAAGAAATACCCGTCTTTTTCTTTTCATTCGCTACAAACAAAGGAAAGTTTTAACCCTGAGATTTCCATGTCGAAGTTACAGTTTGTCAAACTAGTAGTCCCTACTGTATCCTACAACAAAAAAGATTTTACAGGGGAAAAAACATGCGTATGTTTTTCCCTTGTCTCCTCTTGATCTGAGAAACTCCAGAGTGACAGCTGAACTGACCTGAATACAAAACACATTGAGGCTTCTGCTTTCCTTCTGCTTTCTCACCAAAGCCCTTCTCTCTAAACCTGATGATTTTGGCTTGTTGACAGTAAGTAGCCACAGCAGCTGCCCTGCTCCAGAAATGTGGGCCCGGTAGTAGGAATTTTGTCACAGATCCAGTTCCCCTTAGGAGTCCAGATCTCATGGAGACTGCTGCTCTGAGCTCTTTATGTCAGGGACAGAAGAGAGAAGTTTCCGGGTCACTGTACATCCAAGGCCCTGCTCAAAGAATCCAGGGTCAATTTCACTTTCCTGGTCCTCAACTAAAGAAGGGCTTAACTGGGACTTTGACATCAGCTAACTTTACATCTTCTTTTCAATGTCATTAGCTTCAAAACAACACTGTTTGTTTAAAGCCTAGACTTGGAGAAGACCTATGAGCATGTCCCATGGGGAACTGTGTGGGGAGTACTGAGGGACTGTTGCTACGAGGGATCTGGTCTTTGCAGAGCCAAAGTGAGGGCGATGCTTGTATTCACATTTGTGATGGGTGTTGGACTTCGTCAAGGTTTCACCTTGTCTCTAATCCTGACTCTAATATTCTGAGACACTTTGCATTCGGGGTGAGGATTGTAGCAGTTTGTCAATCTCTGCTTATTGCTGATAAAATGGTTCTGTTAGCTTCACCGAGCTAACAGAACCATGGAAGGGGCTCTTGGAAACCAGGGGATTGCTTCCTTTGGGTTGGGGGTGACTTGCTGTCCCAAGGAAATTGTCTCATGTTCACAAGTGATGAAAAAATGTGTGACTTATTAGTGTGACATGGAGAGATTGATTGGAGCAGCATCAGCAGTAAGAGGAAACAGAGCTGGATGGTGAAACACGAGTGAATTGACTGAATGATCACGAGTACAAGTGGCCAAAATGGGTTTCCTCTGTACAGCAGCTGAACAGATCAGGCGAGGAGCTCTGAGGAGCTTCATCGTGTCAAAAGAAACCAGCTGCTGCCTGCTGCCACCAAGACCCACCGCCATTAAACAGGAGAAAATGGTTGGATTGATGTTTGCTAGAGATGGCCATCTTTACCGCCAGATTACTAACTAAATGATCTGATCATGATGCATTTTACCAAACAGAACCCTTTCTGAACTAAAATGGTAACAGAGGGGTCTTTTCCAACCACATTAGGTTGTGGCTGGAGGAAGCATCAAATCGCATTTTGTCAAAGTCTTTTACGTTTAAGGTACAAAGCTAACAAGTAGAGCAGGGTTTGGCACAGGACAAGACAAAGGCATGTAACAAAGAAAGGAATACATATAATCATCTCTTGTCGCATAAAGCAAGTATACGCATATAAATTACAACAATAAATTAAGAGTTATGATTTTCACACCATATACAGTACATTTGGACAGGTTTGATGTTACACAGTATTTCTCTGTATACACTCTGAGCATGATAACATCTCACAAGTGGTGACAGGCATGTCACTACATGTAGGTGTCTTTGCGTACTATCAATACCATCTGTGATTCTTATCAGCAGCAGAGTGATACACTCTTGGTCCAGGCTGGGATACAAGCCAAGGTGAGCAGACTGCCGTTAAGTGGTCCATTCCTCCTTTGCTCTTCTCCATCTTTCATGACTTTTTCATTTCAGTCCTTTATCGCTATGCCAAGCAGGCTCTCTGCTCCCGCATTTTTAATTAAAATCTAAAATGTGCAATAACTCTGGAGACTCTGGGCTTGCTGGCAAACATGTCCACTAGTCTTGTTTCTCCCTTCAAGCCTTTGTTGCTTATTTCATCAAAGCCTTCCATCAAGCCTTTCCATTTGGCCAATTCTGTTCACTTCACTGCATAAATGCTTTGACATAAGCTACACAGGGTACACAGATTTACCAAGGGCACACCTTTGGAGAAAAGCTCTGCGGCAAGCAAATGAACTCTCACTCTTAGAGTATAGCCTAATCCATTCAAGGACCCTGAGAAAGATCCAATCCTTAGAGTCACTCTTCTTGACTTCCCATGACTCCCTGCGGACAAAAGGCAGCTTGTGTAGACATGGACTGGATAAAGACCCCAGTGCTTTAGTTCAGTCATCTGGGTGCGGCTCGGTAGTGTTCTCACACAAAAATATTCCATCTCTCCTTTGGAATTACCCACAATCCATGTGTTTTTCTACCTGGGAAAATGGTAGGTTGCCATGTTACACTGCGCAACAGTGAAGTACTGATCAACCAACATGAGCAGGTGGTAGCGGAGCTTAATATTTTAATTATAAGGCTGCAAACATGCTCTAAGTTTTCCCAGAGTGTTTTATAGTGGAGGTGGACCACTTCACCTGAAATAAAAACAGCCTCAGCTAAACTCAGAGGAAATTAATACAAGTGAAATTAAATTAACCTCCAGGGAAAGCATGCAGAAGTCTGATATAATGTAACAGGCTTCAGTTCAGATCATGATGTAGCAGCAAAGCTAATCATGACATACAAAAGGATCTCAGCAACATGACATGAGCATGAGGGCTTTCAGTCACTGGTTAACTAAAGGGACTCCTGCATTTTCCAGCAAGTCTTCAATAGTTCATGAAACAAGGGAGTCAACTGACCTGTGGATGATTGGCACGTGTGTTATGAAAAATTGCAAGTAAAAACCAAAGTGTTCGCTCCTCTCCTTTTTCTTATCATTCTATCATTATCTCCTCACATATCCACAAGGTGAGGAAGGAGGAGGCAGCCAGGTTAGGAATTCCAGCTGATTACTGGTCTCCTCCTTGCACAAACAGTGGGGAAAAAAAACTCAAGAGTTTCATGCAAGACCTCAGCTCATTCACTGAAGGAGCAATGGAGGAGAAGCGAAGGGGGGCTCAAACAGTCATCCCACATCCCACCCACCCTGAGGAGCATTCCACAGGACTGTCTGCTCACCCATCATTAAGCAAGACCACCTGCTGGCAAATCAGAACCCCCATCATGTTCTCAACATGCCTGGCTAACCCCACTACCAGTGGGCTTCTGGACTGCTGTACACACAAATCATAAAGAGTCAGCGGTATGTTGAGCCATAAAATGCTGCTCATTAACATCCCACAAGGACAGCGTGCACACTAGCTGCACTCTTTATTATGGACTTAAATAGATGCTTCAAAAAAGGACAAAGAAACGGTCTCTGATGCAGCTGTTGCATGACTATGACTTTTGACTGGCGCAATTCTCCCGCTCTAAAAAGTGAGGGATAAAAAAAGGAAAGAGATCAAGAAAGAAGGAAGAGACAGCCCTTTGTTGCTGTTTCTCATCAGGGCCTTGAGGGAAAGACTTTGGCATCAAGTCATCAGGAGCTGAAACAAAAGCAGCTGATAAACAGAGCGAGACTGATACAATCTCCCTGTGCACTCAACACTTCTCCATCAAGAGGGCTTCCTCTCTGAAAAACCCCCAACACCTCTGCCTTCTGCCTCTGTTGTCACTAACTAGAAAAAATGAAATGAAAATAAAAACAGCACACATTTTTTTATCTTCTTAGCTCTTTAAATTGTAAGGACAGAGTTCTGTTGCGCCTTGAACTGCCTCCTTCATCCACTTTTACAAAACCATGACTTCATTTGTGTTTTCAAAGACATAGCAGATGACTGTTTGATACCATAAACACATTATCTAACAACTCTGTGTACCGCACAGCTGACAGTGGTAACATTTCACTGAATAGTAGCTGGAGGACCAAACAAAGGGTGAGGTTCTGCGCCAGAGGACCCTCTGCTTATCTGGCTTGACAAGGTGCAAACTCAACAATGCAGACGAGGTACATTTTAAGAGCTATAGTTTTTTGGCATTTCAGTTTCTTATTTCAGCAAGCAGTAGAGATAAGACATTAGGAAACACAAAAGAAGGCCTTTTTCTTCATGGTGAAAATGGCGGACAGAAATTTAAGAACTACTTGGCACTGCAGGTGTTTACTGAAATCTTGTAAACACTCCTCTGAGGACAGCATCTCTGTGGCAGATAAATGCCTGAGGCTAAGTGATCGCACACATGGACTGAGAGGCCCTGAAGTGCCACCAACCAGCATGAAGACAACAGGAGAAGAAAAAACGCGAAACATAATGCCCGAGGGCATCAATATTCACACAGTCCTGATCCAAACTCGAACAAATATGCCGCAGCAAACACAACATCCTTCACAGCCCATGTCCTCACATGCACAAAAAAAATGTTCCTCTGTTTTTCTTTCACTCTACATCACTCAGCTTATTTTCTCTTACGTCCGTGTCCTTCTCAAAACTCTCAGTGGCAAGGAGCTCACACAAAGCCTTTTTTCTTCCACCTCAGACAATGTACCTCCCCACATCGCACTCTGCCAGGCATTCCTGAGTCTATCCCAGCTATCCAAAATGTCAAGAATGAAGAGAAAGCAGAGGAGGGTACAATGAGTACTGCGGCAGGTAGAGTCTTGTCCCGCTGCGCTAACATCCCACAATCTCAAGGAGGGGAGCATAGAACGGATGGGATCTGACTTGACTGTCTTAATTAAAACTCTTCCCTAGACCAAACGTCACAGCTCAGTCTGCTCTGGAAGACGGCATTCAAGCTAATTATCGGGGCCCAATATCACTCTCCAAATGCAAAGTAAAAGATTTTAATTTGGACCTGCACCTGACATTTGTCTTAGGATATTGCATATTGGATGATTTGTGCTGAAAAAGCTACTAAACCTTCCTAGGGAACTGTTCAGCAGCCATCACTCCTGTGTTCTAATGGTACATTGTTTTAACTAATCATGTTGAAAGGCTAATTGATGATTAGAAAACCTTTGTGCAATTATGTTAGCACATGAATAAAAATGTGAGTTTTCATGGAAATCATGAAATTGTCTGGGTGACCCCAAACTTTTGAACGGTAGTGTATTTCTTATAACAAAGCTTAGTCTAACTTTTGCCTAGTGACTCCTTGAAGTACTTTCTTACAGCTATTCCTTCGACTGTAAGACGATATGAGAAAATCAGGTTATGCGAAGTAAACCCTCTTCAAATACAAAGCACTGAAACAAAAAGGGGCACATTCTAGACAGTTTGTCAGAGCCAAGGAACTCCCCTTTCCACAACAGGGATCCGAAAGGAAGAAAAGGGGGTTGAATAAAAAGGTTAGCAGTGCAGTGTTTCGTGCCTGGACAGACAAACAGAAGAAGTTTTATATGTGTGCCAAATGCAACTTAACACTGCAAACAAGCTCCATCCATTGGAACATCCTGCCACCCAGAACTGTTCAGAGGAAAGTACCCAGAATATAGACCCTTCAACTCTTCTGCAAGGTGATTCGTGCTCTGATTCATTTCCTACCAAAGCTCCTGGCCTAGAGGGACTGTTAGATTCAAACTTTGAACAGCTGCCAACATTGTCAAGCACCAGTAGAAATTAAACCGCAGCAAGTTCACTGCTCACCGGCATGGGGGCGCAGGCTGCTACAGTCACAGTAGATGCTGAGATTTATTAGTCATGGCCACATAGTTCCTCTCATAACAACCTGACAAATTACTTCTCACCCAAAAACGAATTCAGGAGGATAGCACTGCTTAATTTGCTTCGCAATGAAGTTCTGGTATGCAAATATGTTGAACAAGCTGCCTTTTTAAAAAACATCACTCATTTTCTACTGTCTCAAATTCAAAAAGCTTCTTAGAAAGAATTTCTGTGTGTGCAAGGGTGATCCATTTATTCGGTGCCTGCGTTCTGCTTGTCACTCTCTCTGTGTAGTTAAGGAGTTCTTTTGTCTTTGTCTTTTTTTAACAGTGAAGTTAAAATAATGAAAACCTATGAGTCACTTGTAAAAAAAATGTGGGAACCTGTGTTGCCGTGTATATCAGCGTTCAGGAGTTTCTCCTCTGATTTAATAAAAATGACCCAGCTACAAGGTGCAAAGGTCGGGAATCGTCCCTGAACCACTCAGGCCCTGTCCTCAAGGTGTTAATCAGACACACCCACGTCAAGGCTTTGCTGGGAACGACTGGAACTTCACCATGGCAATAAAGCTCCTATAATGACTCAGGTGTCCTTGTTTCACAGACTTCAGGGAAACTTTGACGCTGTGTACCTGAGGCTATGTCATTTCAGCAGTTATTGCTGTATGAAATCCTGGCTGCTTTAAGAGATGTACAAATACTGCACAGCATTCCTCACATGTAAAGAACTATATCGAAACACGTCACAGCAAACTGACTTATGAAATAGCAAAGAAAAGTGCTGATAAGCTGACAAATGAACTCCCGTGTATGATTATCAATACAAGTTTTACCCACTTTGGACTCAGTGCTAGTGCTGTCCCACACAGGACCTACTGTGGGTCTTATTCTGTGCACGGTTAACTAGCTGCTTACCTTCTACGCAGTGCTCCACGTCCTCCAGGTTGCGCAGGGTAATCCTCATCAGACTTGAGTTGAGCATAAGTTCATTCTTATGTTCGGGCCCCATGGACTCTGAAGCAGGGTTGAGAAAGAATATGCGAGTGTCACCCGTTGCCACCTGGTTGTCACAGATCCCAGGGTTGCCAAAGCCACCAATCATCACCCTGTTGCCGCCATCCAGGAGAATTTCACGGTTCACGTTGGACTTCCCTTTCAAGTAGCGCCACACTCTCACCTTTACAGAACGACAACAGAAAAATGCACGTTCTTGAAAACCAGAAACATACACTCATAAATGTGCAAGAAGATGCATTCAAGATGCATTTATGCAAGAATCAGTCCTTCCCTCTGAGATTCACTGAGCTTTATGCTTTTGTGATGATAGGTTGGAGTTTTTGACTTCACTGTAGAAGTTATTCACTGATTCCTTCTCCTTAAATAAATCTCATCCAAGAGTTTAAGATACAGACTTTGCCAAGTGTCAAGTGAGCTCGCATTTGGCAACTTTGACGCGGTCAAACACCTTGTGTGTGCGAGCTCATGTTGGCAATGCGTTGTGGCATGTCTTCTGACAACTTGAAGAATGTCATCATCACCCGGAACCTCTCCTCCACCCAATATCACGACATCCATCACGCCAAGGTCAACGTTTGCGGCTGAGACGGCCGTATCATCAAGGATGAGGCCTGGCTCAAAGGACACTTCATCGTTCGCACATACAAAGAATGTGACCACGTCAAATTCCTTGTGTGTGCAAGCTCACTTGGCAATAAAGGCTTTCTGATACTGATTGTCTGGCCACTGGAGATCTAGTCTATAATACATCATGCACTGACATTCACTGCATCTCAGAAGCGCAGCAAAGTGTTGCTTTATGCACAGTCATGGGAACGCTTTCCTTCTTCCGCTACATGTTCTGTGGCTTTCAGCGTTTATTGGTGGCTTCTGTTTCTAGAACAAGAGCCATGCGTCTCTAATCTACTCCAGTCTCATTCACCAGGAGACAGGAAGCAAGTGGGCGATGAGGAAAAGAGCAGCGACAGAGCTGACCAAACACAGCTTGTTTATTTTTCACAGATTATAGAGTGGCCTACCACAAGCCCATGATGGTGCAAAAGTTAGTTTCCCAATGAATGGGGAAGAAATGAGGATGGAGGGAGGAAGCTTCCTGAATGAAAATTAGCTCATTTGTGGATTGCTGAATGTTTTTTTCCTCTGCATTATAATAATGTTTATTAATCAGAACTAAATCATGTTTCAGGTTTGATGTTTCACACACTGACTAATGACAATGTAATGCCTGACAAGACATTTTTATGGCTTTGGACACACCTTATAGCACTTGGTGCTCTCTGCTAAGAAAATGACATTTTATTTTCTCTTACGTAAATATTGCAAATCTTTTTACAAATTAAATACTTTGTCTTCAAGGACAGAGGTCACAGATCTGAAGTGCAAGCGATGCAATGTGTCAGCAACACTGCAGACTAAATGAAGGTTCAGAATATTAGCCTTGCAGCCACAAGCTCCTTGTTTTCAACATTTATGACAGACATCAAGTGAGAGTTAACAGTCAGGGGCCTCTGAGGAACCAGTTTCCTGCTGCAACATGTTTGGTATGATTACATGGTCGGTTAGACCTGCCTTACAGCTATATAATTGTGGAAATAAGACCAAAAACAACAGCATCGATCTGTGTCTGAAGGCGGAGTGGATTCACTGTCAGTGTCCATGTCACCGCTGCCAAATGCTTCTGGATCAATGAGTTTGTAAAATGTTTTCCAGTCAAGCTGCTGATGCGTTTGAGAGAAACTCAAACTCGGTGCTAATGGCTTCTTTGGGTACAAATATTCAGTGCTAATTTCACTTGCGGGACTTCATGAAACCTGTTAGCAGGTGTCTTTTCCTTCTGCGCGCTCCTGCGGTTCCTTCACCGTCGTGTCAGAAACCACATGCACACACTTACCTTGCAGGAATAGGTGTTGTGCACCGGGTCCATGTTAATTATTTCGTCCACGGTGCCGGTCAAAACTATGTTGGCTTCCTCCTCTCTGTCTTCCAAGTTTTTCTCCGGGCAACTTGCGGCGCAAAGCTGCCCCAGAGCGACGAGCAGCCCGGCCAGGAGCAGCGCTGTCCGGCCGGCCCGGAGTGTCCGCTGGAAACCCATGACCACCACACGGCTGTAGCCCGAAAAGTTTCCTCGAATTCAAGTGTGGCCGCCCGTTGCGTCCGGCAACAAACTCCAAACTCTTTCGAATGCGTCTGAATTCTGCACCGAGCTTCCTTTCCACAACTTGCCTACGTGTGTCTTTCAGCCAGCAGCCCTGCGCCTCGCATCTGCAGCCCGGGTTCAAAATCCCTCTCTGCCGCCGCCGGCTGGGAGACCAGGAGGGAAGAGAGGAACAAGGAGGAAGAAGGAGGAAGGGGCAGGGATCTCTCTCCAGGAATGCAACTACACTTCTCTGCTCTCTCTCTCTCCCCCCCACTTCCCTCTCTCTCTCTCACACACACACACACACACACACACACGCACACGGCCACAATGACGCTCCTGGATTTGCATGCAATCTGAATTGCTGAGTGAGGATGAGGTGGGTGGTGGGGGTAGCTGGAGGGCTGCACGAAGGGATGCCTGCATAAAGCGACTGTCCAACGCCGCCCCCAGTCGGACAGACAGTGTCTCTGCCTCCGGTCCCCATCAGCGACCCCAAAGACCCCGCATGCAGAGAGGGAGAAGAAAGGGATCTCACACAGCATGAGAGCCTCTAATGCCAAGCATTGCACCCTGGATTGTAAAATTGAAGAACAGGCGCCCAGTATGCAGGATCTGCAGCCACATGCAATATTTGTAGCCTCCAAACGATCTTGCAGATTTTAAAACACACAAAGCACAAAAAAAAGGTTAAAGATTTACACCAGGGGTGTCAAACATGGACCCTCTGGTGGTCCAATCCTGCTGGGACGACTTTGTAAAGTGTAAAAATTACAAAGAGGACATTAACTGCAAATTGTAAATTTGTAAAACTATAAATTTAAAATGTCTAGACCATGACAAGTTGCTTTGATCATAAAGTAAAATACTATATTGCTCATTGTTCTTTTGTCATTTTGTGTCTCATTTTTGTAATATTTTGTCTTGTTTTTGTTTTTTGTCTTTTTTTCCCACTTTTGTCATTTGTCTCATGTTTTTGTTGTTTTGTTTCTCTTATTTGTCGTTTGTGTTTCCTTTTTGTCTTGCTTGTGGTTTTTTGTCTATTTTTTGTCATTTTATTCCTCTTTTGTCTTTTTTGTCTTGTTTGTGTCCATTTTTTGTCGGTTTGTAACTTTTTTGTCTAGTTTTTGTTTCAGGTCATTTGTCTAATTTTTTGTCATTTTTGTCATTTTGCGTCTCATTTTTAGAGTATTTTGTCTCGTTTTTGTTTTTTGTTTTTTGTCTTTTTTGTCATCTTGATCATAAAGCAAAATATTATATTGTTCAGTTCCAGATACCTGTAACTAAATGTTTTGTGCCTTTGTAGTAAATGATAAACTGAGGCATAATATTGCTGAAACTGAATTTATTATTCTTAAGAAGCTTCAGGTTGTTCATAATGTTTTGTAAAAAGATGCTTCTTTAAATGAGAAAATTTTCAGAACCTACTTTTCTGCACTTAAACAAAGGCAATATCTGGAATTGTTGCTAGTTATAGGTTTTTATGCTGTGATTTTGCTGGTCTGGCCCACTTAAGATCATATTGGGCTGAATGTTGCCCCTGAACTAAAATGAGTTTGAACCCCTGATTTACACAGCAGAAGCCTTCAAGTTCACAGTCACAGACAATGATCAGTAGTTTCCCATATTCAACAAATAAGACTACATATTCTATACAACAGAAATCAGTAAACCCCTGTGCAATATCAATTAAATGTCAAATGATTCATAATTGTTAACAACTCTCAATGATTGTCGTTTCTTTGCCTTTTATGAATTAAATACAGACATCTTAGAAAGACTACAGTGAAAACACAGGCCCCAAAGTAGAAATTCAATGCAACAAAAGTGAATGCATACATGATTCTAGGAGCTTCACTGAAAATCAGCTGGATTTCTCTTTTAGGTACTATTGGGGTCCTTCAAAAGAAAAGTCCAGTTGCTTTTTTTGAAGCTGAATTTCCATGACCTGGATGACAGAATCTACACAGATATGCACATATGATGACTGACGTGCAGGTTACAAGACCTGTGATCACTGAAACAAAACTGAATACAGCTGAGATTAACTATTCCACTAGCTGCATGAACATAGTTATAAATAGGATTGTTGTCACTGTTGTGACCCTCGGGTGTCCATGTGCATGCACTGGGTGTTAGTGCAGTGACAGTCTCGATACCCTTCAGCGTCCGGAGCGGGCTACACCCCAGCTCCGGACCCGGAGAGTCTGTTACTGCTTATTGTGTTCTCGTTTGTTGATTGCGACTGCACCCTTGACCGGAGGTGAAAATCTTTTTATTAAACAAGAACAATGGTGTGTGCTTGTGTGACTCGGATGAGGCACAGAGCCTGCTGTCCGTACAACAAAATCTCTTTCCCCCTCTGCTGGGATCCGTCGTTGCTGCACCGGCAGCACATGCAGCAGCTGGGACTCGTGGGCTCTGGAAACCCGAAGTAGCACACAGTGGAAGAGAACCAGTGGGGCTGATGAATGGGAAACAGACAGCACCAGTGGGAAGGGAGGAGGTTGCCAGGCTGCCCTCTTCTTCTTCCTGGTCTGCTGACTGGCAGTCTGCACGGTCTGTACTGCCGGAGCTGCTGTCATTGCAGAGGACTTTCTGGGCCAGCCGGTCCTCGCCTCCTGTCTGGATGAAGCACTAGGGCTGGGATGGGCTTTAGGCCGCTTCAGGATTTTTAACTTAGAGGATGGAGGCCGTGCTGTAGCCTGGGGTTGGGGTGGGTGTGGACTCTGCTTTGTGAGGGAGACAGAGCTGAAGAGCTTCTCCTTCTTCTTCGCCTCACGGCGCTGCTGCATTGAGATGAGAGTGGAGCCAAAGATCCCGGTATCTCTGGTATCATCAGCAAGTCTAAAATGTCCTCCTTTTATTTTTCAGATAGGTTGGTCAGGCTGAGCAATCTGGCTCTTTCCCACATCGCCATCATTCCCAGAGATTTCCAGAGATTTCCAGAGATGGCTTAGACTGCACAGCGCTGTACACGGAGCCAGATGTCCATTATCACGGTAATCTCATCCCACACCGCTGGGTCAGGCTTGGTCGTCATATCCTCATGTAGCTCTGCTTGGTATGCTGTGAGCCTGTAGGAGACGTTCAGTGCCCTGACAGTCAGTACTGCCACCTTGTAGGCTTGCTTTGTCATGGCAGGCTGGAAGCAATCTGCTTTGGACGGTAGTGTGGGGTTCCTGGAGGTGATAGTCAGCCAGGGGTGAAGATGCGTGGTGACTAACGGCTCCATGAGGAGCATGCAGAGAATGCCAAGCTTCTCCATACCCTCACAATCCAGGGAGGAAGCTCCGTGAATCAGGCTTTTGCTGCTGAATGGGTGGTCCTTCCATGAGGTGGACACCTGAGCAAGCAGCTCGGAGAAGACAAGGAGTAGCTGTTTCACTGTCCTTGTGGCCTAGAGCAATCTCTTCCCTTGATAACAGGATCTGGAGGTCTCTGTTATTACTGGAGGCCAAGGGATATCAATTGGGATGCAGCACGTTTACACATGCAGCTAACGTTTGGCGATACAGTAATAGCAGAGGTAGCTCCAATCTGTGAACAGTTAAGCTAGCTAGAGCATGGAAATTTGAGATATGCTACACGAAGTGAGAAGAGGTGTTTGAGTGATGCTGCGTGGTAGCACAGGCTACTTACACAGGCATCGCAATCACTAGCCAGACAGGATTGGCGTAATGAGATAAATACTTCTGAGGCATATGCGAGGAGCGTATCCCATAGTGAGACATCAAAACAAATGAATGGATAGGAATGAGAACTTTCAGGAACAGCTCAAGGAACATAACAAAGAGTCCAAGGTGTTAACACGACCTCTATACTCCCCATATCCCAATCCAACTGAGCATCCATATGATGTGCTGGAAAAAAATGATCCACAGGGGCCTGTGGCCAGAGGAATGTACATATATCAGGCAGCTTGTTTTTAGGTTTGTTTGTACTGATTTTAAAAAAGAAAGTGGTTTCTCAGCTGTTGTGTGGTCACTGAGAAACTGTAATCCTTGTAAAGTAAGCGGAGATAAGAGTTTCTTTTGAGTGACTGTTTGTATAAGATGGCAGAGGAGTTTATGTGCACCAGGTTACCATGACAGGAACAAGCATGAGGTCTGTAACCTTCCTGTCTGAGACAGCCTCTACTCGTCAAAGAGAGGGACCAACCACATAAAGACTGAATCCATCTACCATGACAGGTATGTGATCAAGAGTCAGTGCTTGCACATCTTTTTTTACGTGTTGGTTCCTCCATTAGGACTTACAGAGTCCACTATATGGCCCTCCCAGGTGCTTGTAGAGTTCAGTTCAATGGCTGATGTTGAAAACTTTTCAGACTAAATGCTTAAGCTAGTCTTCAGCCTTAAGCTTGAGGACTTCAGTGACACGTTTTGACCCTCTCTCACATTCCCTTCACTAACAGTTGACTGAAAAAAGGAAGTTCAACTGGAGGACACTTATTATTTTTGGACAGTCTGTAGATGGTAGAAGGCCACAGCACTTGTTAACAGTGTTGTCAAATCAGGTGGTTTAATATTTCCAAAGTGACACATAACTCAAATAATCAGACTGTTTCACAAATGTGTGCATATTACAACATACTTTTTATAATGCAAGCAAAATATTGTGGTGGAAAGGAGCTATGTACATTTACTCAAGTACTATGCTTAAATGCAAGTTACTTGAGTATTTCCTTTTCATGCTGCTAAATACTTGTACTCCACTACACCTCAGAGTCAAATATTGCACTTTGTACTCAACTATATTAATTTGATGAAGTGAGTTAGTGGTTATTTGAAAGATTTAGGTTAATAATGCAAAATATAACCAACAATTAAATTACTATGTGATGTTATGGATTACAGATTGATTATGGATTGGATAAAAAATTTTATAAAGCAATTAAATCACCATTGGCTCTTTGTGATGGACTGGTGATCTGTCCAGGTGAACCCTGCCCTCACCCTCAGTCTGCTGGGATAGACACCAGCACCCCCTCGCTACCCTACAGAGGATAAAGCAGTGCATAGATAATGGATGCATGGATGCTTTTTTATGGAGGTCTAAAAAGCTCCCCTAGTAGTAAGATAAGTAGTAAGTGTACACCGTTGCTGTGAGGCCACACCTTTAGCTGTATGACGAGCTGGAACAAGATGAAAAATCCAGATGTTCATCTCAGAATTTCAGCTTAGTGAATGTCAGATATTTTTTCTTCTTTGGGTACAGATCACAGACAGAAGTGCTTGTGTCCACCTGGCAAATGTCCGTTCAACTTTCACTTTCTTGTAGCTCAGTTTTTTCTCTCTAACTCCTTCGGGAAATATCTTCCTCTTTAGCGTCTTAATGCTTCACTATATTCACTAGCTAGTGTCTGTCTCTGTGCTGTTGTTGCTGAGCAGGTACTATACAGTGAGGGTTCTTTTTCACTACAAAGGACTGAAAGCGAGGCCGAACAGCAAAGTGGCAAGCCTGACAGCTCAACAATGAAACAATGAAGCTCTGCAAGAGTGCGGGGAACTGCAAATTCAGGTGAGAATTACACTGATTGAAAGTAGTATAAAGACAATCAAGTTCTGAATGTACATTGAGAAAAAACACCTTTAATATAAACAATTGCAGTGTGGATGAACATATTGTTCCAATGCTCTACAACCAGAACAGTATTTATCTCAGTCTTACTTGACAGTGATCTGTATTGAGCCTTTTTCATCTCATTGTGGTACCTTTGATGCAGAAGTGCATCCATTCTTCTCTGTTTCTGGAGAGTCTCCACATGAGATTGGTTTGCTTGCTCTGCTTAAACTGGAATTACACTGGAAACCACATTGTGGTGTGACTCAACACTTCTGTCTGCTTTTGCATGTGCAGGTAAACATTCACAAGGTTGACTTTTTTCATTCCCTTGTTTGTAAAGCTGCTCTGAGTGATTTACTGGATGGAGCACTGGATGAACCCTTATCTGTTTTGTTTTTAAGTATTAAAGTCGGTCTCTTTGACAGAAAGATCTGAAAATAGTAAGCTGTAGCTATTGTGACTATTGTGTGCAACCAATGTGAAAGAAACCCCATCGAATGAACGCCCATGTTAAACAGGACTCTACAGCTGAATAGGCAGATGGTAAAGTCACCCTGTGTCACATATTATTAAAGATTCCCCTTATAAAACTTCCCATGTTTAAATCTGTAAATGCAACCACATGGCTATTTTGTTAGAGCTCCTTTTTAAGAACAGACAGTGCGTAAATTTCCACTCCTCAAAAGCTGTAATTTTAACTACCCTTCTATTCCTGGGAAAATGACAGGCTTGGTTATGTGCAGTTGCTTGAGAGGATATTTGCAGAAATTTGTTCAAGTAGGACTCAGCAGTGACAGCTGAGTTAACCCAAGTAAACACAAGTGTCTCCTGAATGACAAATAATAGTTTGTCATTGTTTTTGTACAAAAGCTGCTATTACAGGAGAACGCTGTCTTAACACACTATTCTTTTGGACAGGTAACTTTTAATATGCCCTAGTCAAACAGAAATATTCTTCCACATCAACAAATGACATACAGTTTAATATAAAGATGTAAAATGTGGGGCAATCAGACTGACTCTGTGGTCTTAAAGAAAGTTTTCATTGGCTTCCACATCGAAGTGAGCTTCATTTTATAGGAGTAATGACTAGTTTGAAGCACAAAGTGTACCCAACTGAAAAAAAACCATTTCCACTGCAAGTTGTCGTGTATTATAAATGGTTCTTATTGTAGCTGGTTATTGGTGTCAGACAGGAAAAAGTGCTGTAATTGGCAGATGAAACCGACTCCTCCTTTGCTTGTGGTTTTAGTAAACAGTAACTGTAAATTAAAACTGTAGAGCCACAGTATTTCTCCACCAAACACTAATTACAGTACAAAGATAAAATGTGTCTGCAGGATATGGCAGTTGTTTGCTACTCAGTTCACTGTGACAGCTTTATGCAAGTGGTGAGTTTATAAGTTTATAGCTTGGTCCACTGCCCCCCAGTGAAAATAAATACAAAACAAAAACAAGAAAGGTACTCAGAGAGCGCAGTACTCCACCAAGGTTGTGCATTCCCCATATGGCATTGTCAGAAATGCAGCATTGTCTTTTTTTTTTTTTTTTTTTTTTTTAGGAAGGCAGCATTTGCTTGTTTATTAGTTACTGATGATCAGAAACATGGCCATTTACTATAGATCTACTCACAAGCAACATGACATTGCACTGAGCTCAGGCGTGTGTTATGCATGTGTACGTTATGTACAAATACCACATCACATCACCTGCATACGTAGCAGGCGGTGAGAATTGATGGGACCAGGAAAGACCCCCACAATTTAATCAATTGGTCCTTCTATGATTTCCGACGGATAAGTCCCGATAAATCCGCACCGGTGGATTTCTAGTAGAATCACAATCAAGTTATCATCAACAGGCAGCTGACGTAGTGTTCACTTGTTGTCATAGTTACAGTGACGCCGTGCTGCTATCTCGCAATAATACAGAAATCTTTATCAAATCCGTGGATCCAGACTACAAGTCGCATCACTGCCAAAATCTAATCAGGTGGTCCTTGTGTCATTTCTGATCTTCCCTGAAAATTTCATCCAATCTGTTAGTCCATTTTTGAGTAATGTTGCGAACAGACAGACAGACGGACAAACATACGGTGATCATCACATAATTCCACTGCGTTCCTTGGTGGAGTAAATATAATTAAAGCTCACTCATTTTGTGAAACTTACCAGAACATCCCCCACCTCACCCCTCTTCTTATGCCCTGACAGTCCGCCTCCTCCTCCTCCTCCCACAAATATTTCAGCACTAAAGCTTTACAAAGTAAACAAGCTTTAACAAGTATTTGACTGAAACAAAGTGTTTCGTCGAATCTTTTGTGAATCAAAGTGTAGGTAGATGTAATTACAGCAGGAGACAAAAAGAAAGACATCAACTTTTGTTCCTGCAGAGTGGATTTACTCACTGATGGAAAAATCTGGTGCATTACTTCGTTTGAACTTTGCTCTCCTGCTTCATACAGGAGTTTCATACAGATGAAGAAAAGGCTGTTAGTAAATAGAGGCACTTTATGGCTGTGCAGTATTGCAACAACGCCTTGTTACTGTCAGAGCAATACTGGTGGGTCACATTCAAATCATATTTGGCAAGAATCTAATTTTAAATGTCAAATATCTGCATGACATATTGGCTCTGAGCAGTGTGAGTGGTTTTGGCCTTGAAAATTCCATAGCTTCCATCTGTATTTTTCACAGTTACGACAATGATGGATGCTAATGAAGCCTCTTATTACTTCAATTTTGATAAGCTATACTTATGTTGATGGCTTACACAGAAGAACCGCCACTGCAGATGGAAAGAGTTGACTCTGTATTCAGGCATGTGTCACTAGATAGAAAGAGGCGTAACCCGAGATGCGACATTAGCAGCCAAATTGTATGCAAAGCCCAGGGGCTGCATTTTACTGAGAAGCAGCTGCACTGCTGCACCCATGTAGATCACTGCATCATGTTCAGTCAAAGAATCACAGTGCAGGACAGTACTGAAAACCAATCCAACCTTTGGGCTTGTGTTCTTGTCATGTAAGTGATATCTCAGGGTGTGTGCCACATCAATAATGCATTGATCATGCTGATGTTACGCTGTGCCTTCGCTTTCAGTTGTGCGCTCTGTTTCAGGATCCTTCATCCTGATAGTGTCTTAATGTCTTCTGCTTAGCATGTCATGTTTGACATTGCTCCTATAGATACTGTGTAGGCACAATCCACCTAGCAATGGTGTTTCAGGAACAACCTGGAGCTGAACACCAAGAAGACCAAAGAGATGGTCATTGATTTCAGCAGGCGTAAGGGGGACCATGCTCCACTATCCATCAATGGGGTTTGTGTGGAAAGATTGGCCTCCTTCAAGTTCCTGGGGACTCATTTATCTGAGGACATCACCTGGACGGCCAGCACAGCAGCACTTGTTAAAAAGGCACAGCAAAGACTCCACTTCCTCCGAGTGCTGAGGAGGAACCACCTGGAGGAGAGACTGCAGGTGTCCTTCTATTGGGCCACCATAGAGTCTGTGCTGACCTACTGTGTGACTGTCTGGTTCGCAGCCTGCTCCGCCGCAGACAGGAAGGCTCTGCAGAGGGTTATCAGGACAGCAGAGAAAATCATCAGCTGCCCTCTACCCCCTCTGGAGAACATCACGACCTCCCACTGCATCAGCAGAGGGAAAAAGATTTGGGCAGACAGCACACACCCTGGCCAGAAGCTGTTCAGCCTGCTGCCATCAAGAAAGAGACTGAGATCCTCAAAATGCAGGACAAACAGGCTTAGGAACAGTTTCTACCGTTGGTCCATCAGACTCCTGAACTCCAAACACCTGTCTACCTGAATGCACAATGTTACTTTTTGCTGCTTTCATGCAATTTCATAACATATTTATCATATTCTACTGGTTCTTATTCCATTTGATTTACCTCCCATATTGCACATATCTGGCCTCCTTTGCAGATGTCATTTTTAATATTGTTTTGTTATATATGTACGTTTGATTTTATTGTTTAATGTTGATATTTTATTACTTATTGCTTGTTGTTGTGCACCGTCCAGTGGAAGCTATTTATATTTTCATCATGCCATGTATGATGACAATAAAGCCATTCAAATTCTAATTCCCAAATATGCAATACACAAAGTACACACACACACACACACACACACACACACACACACACACACACACACACACACACTGACACTGACACATTCCAGTGTTATCAAATGAGGCTGCTGTGCGTCTTTTGTTTTTCTAGAGTACAGGCCCATTCCTCTTTATCAGGTATCAGCAGAAGAACAGAGCAGTGAGCCTCAGCTGCCCAACCTCTATCTGCCTCAGACAACAAATGTGGTGTTCTGTGTCCCCTGCTGCTGTAATAGAGCTGGCTAGAGAATTTCTGTAGGTGAACTCATCTGATGATGTGCTTACCATGTGAAATGCGAGTTGTTGTGGCGGTCGCATAGCTGAGTTGGTCATTTTGTATAGTTCTGTAGATGTGCAGATCTTTATGTGATTAATGTTCAAATGAAGCTCTAGATTAGACACATAAGTGAGCTTCAGATTGCAGCTACAGATCAGGATACTTCATAAAAGCATTGTGCCAAAGACAATATTTAAACAAAGTTCCTAAAATGTTATGATGCCTTTGCAATGCACCAATGTTTTTCAGTTTCACTGGATTACATCATAAAATGAATGACTGTGAAGAAAACATTTAGATTGGCTCACCAAACAGTTATTTAACTATTCTAAGGTGGGAGCATTTCATTTTGGGTCTGGATATTGAATTTAGGCTGCACAGTGGCTTGATTTGCTTCACGACTTTCCCGGGATCTTTCTGCATGGAGTTTGCATGTTCTAACCTGTGCATGTGTGGGTTTTCTCCAGGTACTCCAGCTTCCTCCCACAGTCCAAAACATGCTGAGATTAACTGGTAGCTCTAAATTGTCCATGAATGTGAGTGTGAGTGTTTGTCTCTATGTGTAATCTTGCAATAGATTAGTGACCTGTCAAGGGTGTCCTCTGCCTTCACCCTAAGTCAACTGAGATAGAGTCCAGCTCCCCTGCGACCTCAATGAGTATTAAGCGATGGATGGATGGATGGATGGATGGATGGATTGACGGATGGATGGATGGATGCCTGCATGCATGGATGGATGGATAGTGAATTTGCTTTAACTTACACTGAGGGTACTCTAACATTCCTATTTCTCAGACAATTTTCATAGGAAACATACTTTTACTTTACTCAAAAGAGATATTCTCATTTCAGTATGCAATATTTGTTAAAAAATATAAACATGCATCAGATACATCATAGTCATATAAGACTTTTAAAGTACTCTGAGTTCATCTTCCTTCCTTCCAGTGAGCTGATAAAACACCTGGCAATATCACAGAGACACTGAACACTTCATAAGGTGGCAAAAAATGTTACCAAAAATCACTCATCTTTTGTATTGTCAATCACGTGGAATATAGTGTATGTATGTAACTTATAGAATTACGTGAAATATTTAATTACAATGGCAAACTAGAGGACTTTCCCTAACACCCGTGTTCTGGCTGTATTATTGCTCACTGTCAGGCATCACATGCAGAGTTTGTAAGTGAGAAATACTGTTAAAAGAAATGCAGAAACAAAAATATAAATGTACAGAATATGCTTGAAGCCTTCCTTAGTTTTCTAAAATAGAGCAATGCGAAAGTTGTCTGCATTGGTTTAGAATCTGTATTGGTGGTTTTTCATTCTAATTATCATGCAGCAGGAGACAATTGTCTGATTTTTTATTTTTTTTTACTTCTTTCTTTATTATTCTTGCCATAGGTGCAGATATTTACATTTGCTAATGTGTCTGATCGGAGGGATTTCATCAAGTATTTGTTAAACCGCTGCATATGAAATGCCTCTAGCAGCTTGCTGCATTTCCATAAGAAAATTGCTTTTTCAATTTTGCGTTTCTGCAGATTTCAAATCTGTTTTGGAGCTATTACACTTTCTGGCAGAAGGTTTATTTAATTGGTTTTCCTGAAAGGGACAGTGTGCATTACACAACATTTTATTGCTTTCTTTTAGGCATTGTATATTGTCTGCTGAACTTGGAGGTATGTTTGATTCTCTTATGGTTTATGGTGTATATTTAGCACTGATGGTAATACTGCTAAGCTAGTTTTGTTGGTGTGCATCTCATAGAAAAGTTTAAAGCATGCAAAATGTGGAACGGTTTATTTCCAAATGATATCTGTAGCCATTTAGCAAGATGGACAGATAACGAAAAAGTGTTTTCCAGTGCCAAATTATATTCCTCCGATTGCAGCTCCACCATCCCAAGACAGTAGCAGTAGAAGAGCAGCAGAAAGCAGACTGTGTTTAGCTGTCTGACAGTTTGCCAGATGGCCTTCTGCTTTGTGGCGTCAAGTCTAAACAGGGGAGGTGATTTCACACCTGGTTTTATCCCTGTGCATTTAACTGGAATGTCAGATAGTTCAATGCTCTGTGGAGCCTCTCCCATGGCTTTTTTCTTGCTCCAGTTTTCTGTTTTAGTCAGAAAGTCTGCAGTTTGAAACTTTTGGAACATGTTTTCTGAAAAGGACAAACAGATACTCATCTGTTTCACTCATGCAGACCCTCTTTTTCTCTCTTTCTATGACACCCAAATATACAATGTCTTCCCAAGTGTTAATTTCAAATTATAATTATAGCCTTATGGTCTCTGGCTTCCCACTATTAGTATCTGGCTTATCTTAGGGGACTGCAATAGATAAGGTTGAGTGTAGACAAGATAAAGGGGTGTCAGTGAAGAATACCATGTAGACCGTGTCTGCCTCATTATAGATAGCGAGCCAGACAAAGTCCTCTGACTTCCTTATGCCACACATGCCCACTGTGTTGCTTCCTAGACTGGATTTAATCTGTAATGTCCACCATACGAATACAGTACCGTTCAAACATTTTGGGTCACCCAGACAATTTCATGTTTTCCATGAAAACTCATACTTTTATTCATGTGTTAACATAATTGCATATGATTAAATTACATAATTGCAAGGGTTTCCTAATCATCAATTAGCCTTTCAATATGATTAGCTAACACAATGTAGCATTAGAACACAGGAGTGATGGTTGCTGGAAATGTTCCTCTGTACCCCTATGGAGATATTCCATTAATAATCAGCTGTTTCCAGCTAGAATAGCAATTTATTACATTGACGATGTCTAGACTGTGTTTTTGATTCATTTAATGTTATTTTCATTGAAAAAAACTGCTTTTCTTTCAAAAAATAAGGACATTTCTAAATGATCCTAATCTTTTGAATGGTAGTGTATGCAATACTTTAAAGTCATCATCAAGGCCACACAGACTATTCTAAGTCTGCTACATAACAAAATCTACCAAACTGGGATGGCCAAAAGCCAACCTCAAATGCAATATGCCGGTATAAGTTTCTGCAAATCATTATGTTTAAAAATAGCTGTGAACTGTTTACTGACCATACTGACAGCAGGGCAGCAGTGAATGATTTTAAGCCTGCTTCCATTAGTTTGTTACAAGACCTCTCCATCCATCTGCTCCTGCTCGTTTATGCAGAGTGGCCACAATCTACAGACAGCCATTTTGCCTAATGGACGCCATTCATTCATTCCCAGTGTGCTCTTTGGCAGGCGCTCACCAGAGTCCATTAGGGAATGAATCCAATACGAAAACACACATCACTGCAGATGAATGGCAAGATCAAAAGCTGTCTGGCTCCTGGTGATTGAGTCACCACTGTTTAGTATTCTGTACCTTTCAGCTTCTTCTGTTGCTCAATGTGTAATGAGACTATTTTGATGTGAAATTGACCACTCCAATCCACCATTAAAGCACCATGTCGTCTCCGTTCAGTTTGACGTATTGGATCTCACCATAACAAAATGATTAAAGACAGAGGCCTGCAGTAGAAATGATGAGTAATGCTTTTGGAGAAACACTAATGCCATTTGAAGCCAGAGACACCAGCGTTCACTGTTATCCTCCCTGATTAAGGACTTTTTGATATACAGGAACTCAGCGTCAAAGAGGATTCTCATTTCCACAAGCTGCTCACAGCTGCTCTGTGATTCATGGATTAGCAATAACGTTTGATCTCTACGTCTCACGGGAAGGAAACGTGATCAATAGGCTCACTCTGTGAGTGTATGTGTGAGTGTGTCTGTAGGTGCCCTTCTTAATCAGGGAGCTGAGCCAGAAGACAGACTCAGCACGATGACAAGAAAGTGCAGCATCATCATGGACTCCTCCTTTGCAGACTCGGTTCAATCTAAGATGCCAGACAACTTGCATTAGCTAATTGCTCATTCCATTGTCTCCAAGCCACTTTGCACTTTTTCATCTGACCAGCAATGCTGATTCATTTCAGCCCACTAGTCTAACCATTTAAATCCACTGCCACAACTGAATTTAGTCTTACCTATGTCCATCAAAGGGATGAAGCCAAAATAAATCTTACAGACTTAAAAATCACTGATCCTCTACCCCTTTTGTCAAGCATCCAACGCTGTGCATGGGTAGCGGTTAGTAACATTTTGCTTGCTCACCGTTACCCTATTAAATGGATACGGTATGGTGTGGTTGGGTTTTACAAGTGCATTCAAGTTTTGTCTGAATGGCAAGAGCAAACCCCCTATCCCTAATTGGGAGGATTAATGCTTCATTCCAAAGTTGTTACCCCAATTTCTGCTTCCAAAGTAGGCTTAATGGTTACTGAATTCATCCACAGGCGTGTTGCCCAGGCAGGTGGGTAGATACGTTCAGACCAGGATGTAGTGCTGGGCTGTGGCCAGGCAGGGGATAAGAGCTGCCTCCAGCATCTAGAACCAGATGTTGCCTCATGAATCCTTGTCCAGGAATCTGTGACTCACACCGAATCCCTCCTTTTGCTACATAAAAATGCTTGAGAACCTGTGGAGGACTGAAGAATGGAAGAGGAAGGAATACGGGGAAGTGACAGAGGGTAAATCATGAAGTGTGTGACAGGGGGAGGGAGGGACGAAGGTGGATGGATTAGCAGATGGATAGATGGTAGATGAATAAAGTGGGTGGAGGAGTAATTGCATGAGTGAGTTCAGCTTTTTTTATCTCCTCCCTCCGTGTAGATGGAATGACAGCCATCATAGTGGAAATATTTCAAAAGCCCAGTTGAGTGAAGAGGCAAAGCAGAAAATAAACAGAAGTGATGGCAGAGGAATCAAAGCCTCTGACTGATGAAAGTGCACCCAACATCCTGTCTGTCACTTGGCAGAGGAGGCCGGCTGCCTGTTAGGACAAGAGCCTCTGTGGCTGTAAGTGTGCATACATTTGCGCTCAAGTGGTTTATGTGTGTGTTGAAGTAAGGTGAATGCCTGTGTGGCTTATCACCCTAAAGCTCTGTCCCCTTGTCTCTTTCTCTGTCTCTCTCTCTCTCTCTCTCTCTCTCTTACACACACACACACACACACACACACACACACACACACACACACACACACACACACACACACACACACACACACACACACACACGTGAAAGCACATATCTGGAAGAAAGGTGAGTCTTGTGGATCAAGCGAGTCAGTGTCTCATCAGAGTTTCAACCAGGCCTGAGGCCTTGAGTGCAAAAGTAGGGATCTGTTCCCCTTCGCAGTGTTGGTACAGTTTGTTTCCCACCCCCTTACTGCCTCGCCCTCTCATTTTCTCTGTGTAAAGTGCTGTAAGACTGTTGGGTTTTTGCTTCTCCTCCCTCTGAAAAACCACATCACACACACAGCAATATCCCTGAACATACACTTTAGCTCACTTGTATGAGCACTGCGCATTGCACATGTATGATGGACGCATAGCCACACACTACACAGCAAACACTGCTGATTAAACTGTCATTCTGATTAGTGTTGCATTAACTTAATGTAACTTGTGTATTAATTACCGAATCACACATAAATTAAATGTACAATCACAAAAGTGCACGGACTATTATGATAAATAGTGAAAAGCAAAGGTTGGCCCATAAATTACAAACCTGCTCAACAGAATAAAACGTTAAGTGCTTGTATTATCTATTGAACACATGAACTGCCAGAAGTCGCTTTTACTATGTGTTTTTCAAGGTTTTTCAAATATGCCATTCAGGAACACGATATATTTATGAGGACTGAATAGAGTTCACATATGGTGTGCTTTAATAGCGATTCTTGTGCATGTCATTAACCTTCATATCAAGTGGTGGTCTTTTCTTTAAAAGCTTGTGAAGAGGAAGCTTAGCTCAGCTACAGTTTTAGTGCTCTAAATGAAAGGCTCATGGTCAGGCATGATTGAATTAAATTCAGGGTTTTGATGGGGTTACACTGACAGCTGTTGGATTCACAGCCACACTGAGGACTAATGCTTTATGAGAGGAATTTCACACCAATACCTGTTTTTCCTGCCGTGTTTTACTGCTGCTTATGCACTACTTAGTGTAGCTGGTGCAGATGAGTTCCACAATCCATTAAAAATTCCAGCATCAGTTTGTTACATCTACAGCGGTGGAAAAAAGTTTTCAGACATCCCATGCATTTGTGAAATATTGCATTAAGAATCACTCTTAGGTTTTCAAGTGCAATTTCTTTTAGAACAGGCTTAACCAAAAATATTAAACAAATTCTAAACAAGCCACTGAAAACGTAAAATTGATTGATTCCATAAAAATACATAAGAAATTCTGAGTATTGGTCACTTTGGTACCAGTGATGATGAAGGTAGTGTTTTTTTAAAAAGACACAATTTTTGTTGCTTTATGTCTATATAACACCAGCACATATGAAAGTTCTTCAGAGACAAAAAAGGCTGAAACAAGGAACCCAACACAGGAAACATGCCTGAAGATACAGATTCTCAGCCAGGAAAGGTGCAGCTGCCATCAGATAGCCAGGAAGTGCAGATGCAGTCCTTCAGCAGTTGGATACACTGCAAAAATACAGACGACCCAACAGCTCGGAAGACAAAGCAAGATCTGGGTGTACACGGGTTTCTTCAGCAAGAAATGATCACATCCTGATCCACATGTGCAGGGAAAACCGCTGACATCACAGGAGCTTCAGCAGCAGTGGTCAAACCAAACTGGTGTCCAGTGTTCCACCCGCACTGGTGACTTTTAGATCATGGCTTACGGTCCTACAAGGCTCTCCAGAAGCCTCTGATCAATGAGAGACAGAGGTTTACCTGTCGTCGTCGGGCCCAAGCACACAAGAACTGGACAGCCAGGAATTGGAAGAAGATTCTGTAGTCAGATGAATCCAGTTTCCAGCTTTATCTTCCTCCTGCTAATGTGAGGGTATGTAAAAGGCCTGGCAAAGCATTACCTCCTACATGTACAGTACCTACTGTCAAGCATGGTGGAGGTTGCATCATGGTTTGGGGGTGCATGAGTGCTGCTGGTGTTGGTCATCTCACTGTCTGTGATGGAACATTGAACTATGCCAAGTATTGTGCCATTCTCAAAACCCACATGCTCCCTTCTGCACATGCACTGTTCCGTTGAGGTCAAAACTGGATGTTTCAACAAGATAACGCCCCTTGAACACATTCAGGACCAGTAGAACTTGGCAGCAGGAGCACAGTATCCAGGTCTTAGTAGCCAGCTCAATCCATGGACATGAGCCCCATTGGAAATCTGTGGTGGATTATCAAAAGGTCTGTTTCAAAGCATAAACCAAATATTTCACGATAATATTTGAGATTGTACAAAATTTGAAGGGTGTCCGAAAACATTTTTCCACCACTGGAAGTGTAAGGTAAGACAAAGGGTCCATCGTATTGGAAGAATGTGTGGTTGTCCTGGACTATGGGGCCCTATGGAACCTCCTGAAGGGCCACTCATTGGCCCCAGACCCCAGGCAGGGAAGCACTGATATCTACTGGTCACTATAAAAGTGAGCAAAATGTTTGTTTGCCAGAGGGCACATCTATCATATCCATATCATAACTTCACGGGGGGAAATGCCAAAGAAGATGGTAATTATGGTTCACTTTGATGATAAAAATTCATTTGACATTGAAGTTCTAATTTCCTGCAAATTAGAGGGTTGAACTGGTGTGTTGCACAGTGGTGAACGTCAGCAGAGCTACAGGTCCACTCAGTATTAAAAGGTAGCTGTATACCTGGACAATGTCTCCCCCCTGAGGCTGAACATGATGTCAACAGTGGAATAAAAACAACACATATGCAAACATCTACACACAGTATGAGCTTATATTTTATGTATTCGCCATTATCACATCATATTTTATTTTGTGTCATGTCTTCCAGAAGCTTAAAAATACTCAGTATGTGTATTTCTTGCATTCAAGTTTTCAAAAAGCCACTTTCCATATTCTCATATTATCATTACATTTCAGCACTGACACCTATAATAGTTCATGTGAAAATTGTGTTCATTTTTTCAAAAAGACAAACTATGGGCATTTGAACATTTCAAATTAAAAAAAATGAACACAAGTCTGTCATTTTTGACTTCATATAAAAGCACAGAAATGCCTTTTTGTAAAATAAAATTTTAAATTACAAAAGAGCAGTTTTGAGGTCTAAATGCGCAGTGTAAGGTAGCATTTGTGCTTGTGAGATTTTATGGGGTATCATGGGATAATTTATAATGTACTTAAAATTTAAATTTGAACTAGAATTTTTGCAACTCCCCTCTCAGTTTTAGGCCCTACCGGATGAGCACGTGCTTCACACATGCGTCAGGGGGACAGATAACATTAATTTCTGGCTTGACCCAATATCAAACCTTAGCCTTAAAAGTGAAAGCCCTCTATCTGAGCCTTGTACCCCCATATCCTCTCCGCACAGCTCATTTTGTTACTCTTCATACCAAATCATCTATTTGGTGAAATGAAATAAAATGTCATGAGATTTCAATAACCTGAAAATGGAGCCAGAAGGAGGTGCAAAAGTCTACTTTTCTCTCAGATCACTTGAATTTCCATATGCTGAAAACAGAAATACGGAAATTTTATCCAATGTTGCCAAAAGAAATTCCTTCCTCAGCTTTGGTAAGAATTGTCAAACACAAAATTGCATGTTTTTTGTTTGTTTTTTAATTTTGGAGAATTGTAGTAGGCTTATTTGTGGCTGTTCAGCCATTGCTGTTGGGGAGACAGTTTTGGATTTTGCTGTTCCTCTTGCCTGTAGTAGGCAATATGCAAGTAGAGAAGAAGAAGAGTCAAATGTGCCAAATGCCCACTTTTACAGGAGTATAAACACTATCTTCTTTGATTTCTGAATTACAAATTAATTACAAATTAATTGATGACAATAGCAACAACAACCTTAAAAATGCATTGGAAAATTGCCATGTAGAGGGTCATTCAGTATAAATTCTCACAAGCATGAATACTGAGGTACTACTAGCAGCCCAAAACCTTTAGAATATACAGTGGAGAACAGGGGCGGATCTAGGGAAAAATTAATAGGGTGGCAAAGGGGTGGCTGATACATTTTAGGGGGTGGCATATATATATATATATATATATATATATATATATATATATATATATATATACACACACATATATACACCCTGTCAAGGAGGCGGAGCCTTGGCAGAGTCATGTGATGACTGGCATTGGTTTATCTGTCTGTCTGTTAGCAACATTACTCAAAAATGGAATGAGGGATTTGGATGAAACCAACCAGCAGGCGTTATCAAATTGACGCAAATACTGCTGAAATAAGTATGTTAAATAAGTAAATATCATTTGTATTTGTCAGCCAATCCTAAACATGAGTTGTTCTTATTAGCTGTCAATCACAATATGTGATTTGATATGTCTAGCAGAAAGGGGAAAAGATTTAAACTGAAATAAAGTCAACCTTATACATTTTGAAGAAACTAAATGCTAGATATGTTAAAAATGTTTCTTAAATTTAGCAACACATTAGATTAAGACTTTAAGACTCGACAATGTCTGTCTTATGCACTGTTTTGGGAAATCTGCATTTGTGTGATCTATGCTTATGTTCAGCCTGCCACAATGATTACATTATTAATTCATCTAGAACAGAGTCAGAGTCCAGATCATTTTATTTATTGTCTTAGATTTGTTGTTTTATTTTTTGATGCTCTTTATTTGAGACATTTCTTACAATAATTCTATAATTCCAATATTTGGATTTTCTTAAGAATTAAGGATCTACTCATCATCTTAAAATTAAAAGACTAACTACATCAGATAATAATTTGTCCAAAAAGGTAATTATTGTGACAGGTGCACCTCTTACTCAGATACTAAAGCAATATTCATAGCAGCTGGACCAGAGATAGTCTGATTTACCTTTCGCTGTCTGAGCTCTGCATGCCTTTATTCCTTTCTCTGAACTCTTCCTCCTCCATCTCCTCTCTGGGATGCTCTTCCTCCTCTCTTCTTTTAGGCTGGGAAAAGCTGCTGGTGGTTCCCTTCCTCTTCATTGTTTACTGTCTCCTACAAGAATCACACTGACTGAACTATGTTTTTTCCTTTGATAATTTTCATTATTAACTGATACAATCTGATGTGTACAATTTAAACCTTTAAAGAGATACTTAACATGTAAACGTTTTTTCGGCTGTAAACTAAGTGATATGACTGTACTATGATGAAACACATCAGTGTTGGTGTTATTATGACCTTGACACCAAAATTATAAAAACCAGCATTAAACAAGCAGGATGTAGTTTTCAAACAGTGCATGAAAACCTGGTGTGACTGGGGGTTTGGTTACACTTTAATGTCATGTAAAGTCTTAGTGAATGTGTGATTTCTTTTGACTTACAGTCTGTTGTCAGAACCACAGGTTGTAATTATCAAAAAAAGAGAAAAACTTCCACAGACGATCCCCCTCCATCTTTCTGTGGCTGTTCTCTAACATTAGCTAGCTACAGAAGTAAAAATTAGCAAGGCCCAGACTCACTGGAAACAGTGGCTCGTCTCGCAAGCAAAGACTTTATGTGAATTTAGACACTATTAGCATTTACTACATTGTGAACAGTTATATTAGCATGTAGTCTAACCCAGTCTAACTAGTGTCTTACTGCCACACCGAAGTCCAGCTGTCATCCCCATGAGTGAGGTCTAAGAGCAGCCCCCTCAGGGGGTCTGTGTCACCTCGTATCTGTAGTAGCATTGACGGTACAGGACGTGACGTCACATGGTGCATTCGAAAGCACTCGGACATCGGAGTTTCACTCGTTATTCGTCTTTCTTGGACTTTCGCTCTTTACGGCTGGCCACAAACTTTCATATACATATTTTTGAATTAGATCGTTCAGAACTGGGGTGGCAGCCGGGGTGGCAAGGCATCTTCTAGGGGTGGCAGTTGCCACCCTATGCCACCCCAGTAGATCCGCCCCTGGTGTAGAATGAAGAAATGAGCCTGCTATGAGCTACTGGTCAAAGAATAATTTAAGCAGTGAAATCTCCCCCTTTGTGCATTTTTTTTTTTTTTTTGCCAATAGAATAAAGGTTCCACTAACCAGAAGCTGTGATTTAATTCATTAGCCTCTCAGGGACCAGTCTATATATAGTGATTAATTTTGGACCTAGTCTAATGTGGGTTAGACACACAAAAAAATTCAAACAAAAAAAAACAAACAACCCCCCCCCCACAAAACACAAAACAAAACAAAAATAAAACAGAAAAATATTCTCTCTCTCTCTCTCTCTCTCTCTTTCTCTCTCTTGCATTTTCCACGAAAAAACTAAAAACAAATGTGAAAGTGGTTAGATAGATAGATAGATAGATAGATAGATAGATAGATAGATAGATAGATAGATAGATAGGTAGATAGGTAGATAGGTAGATAGATAGATAGATAGATAGATAGATAGATAGATAGATAGATAGATAGATAGATAGGTAGATAGATAGATAGATAGATAGATAGATAGATAGATAGATAGATAGATACTTTATCAGTCCCGAGGGAAATTCAAGGTTCAAGGCCGTGTAAACAGAAAATCAGTCGCTCAGAAGCTCCTAGTTGAGTTTGCTTTGACCTTCTCCCTGACTGTTAAATTGGAAATTAAATTCAGCGCCATCCTGCGGAGGACAGGAACACACCCAGCTTCTAGTCGGAAACTCCCATTTTGAGGAAGGAAATGCAGCAGCGCCGTAGTACCGCTAGTAGCGCTGTAGTATCTCCAAACTGAACGCAACACATGTCAGCTGCGCTCAGAGCTGCGCGCTTCCTGCGCAACGGGACTCTTGTAAGCACTGCCGAGTGGAGTCGGTCCACCCATCAGACACCTCAGCTAGCTAACCTTACGCTGTGCTAAGCAGGTAGCGGTACAATGAGAGATATTCTGCATGAGCCGAATCGCAGATAAAGTGTCCGACATAGTAGTAGAAACACGTAAGTCGTACAAAATGACTTTACTAACTTGCTATTTGCTTTCTATGTTAGATAGGTTAATGTTAGCACTAGCTAACGCTAGCTAAACAAAACAGACATGATACACTGGTAAGGCTCTGACTTTTCTTGTACCTGTCCGTGGCAGTTGTGTACCAGAGGTGCAAAGGATGATCCTGTTTGCTTGGTGTAACGTCTCTGGTACTAACTGGCAAGCAAGGCTGACACTTTGTTTCACACAAGAAACACGTTAGCAAGCTAGCTCTAACGTCAGCTAACAGCGACATTGACCCCCTGTGTTGATACAGATATTCTTTCATTCAAAGTAGGGTATATTTTAAGTCTGCGCGATATTGGGAAAAAACGGACTTAAACGATATGTTTATCTGCTTTATATATTGCGATTTGACTTGTCATACAGAGCTTTGTGATGCTGATTTAAATAGTTAAAATATTTGTTGTGTTGCAGCACACTGCAAACAGATAATCTGTTTATGGTCAACATCAACCTTTCCGTAGCGGAAATGTTTCTAAAGAACTGACTTGTTTCTTTTTGCAAACAATTCTTACTTTTCAAATGTCCTCCTGTTTATGTTCATTTTTTTCTGTGTACACGTATAGCAACAAACTCAGTGTCTTGAAAATAAAGTTTAAAAAATTCCAGAGTAAGTTATATTCTGACACAGACTTCTCTTGTAGAAAAGTTTGGAAAATGAGAGCCATGTGAGTTTATTTGTACTCAGCAACAAAAACATTGCATTAAGTGTTTAAGTAAATTTGACTTAATTCACTTTGCACTTCCTGCCATGGGACTGTGTGCACAGTGCAATGTCAATGCTGAAGTGTAGCTGAGTAAATAACTGGATGTAATGTGTATTTTTTGGTGAACCTTCTCAAAATGTGTATTTTATTTCCATTATTATTTGTGTGTTATTTTTGCGTTTCTTTTGTCAAATAGTTTACAGTTGTCTGTATATGGTTCCAGTTTACCTGTTGTAGTGGGGGTGGGGTGGGGTGGGGGTCATTAATTAGTGGCACACACGTTTGAGGCATACGTGACGAAGCTGTGTATTCCCGGCAAAAGCTGGATGGCTTCTGATGAGGTGAGATGTATGATGATGCGCTCTCTCCTGATTGTTAATCTAGTGGCCTTAAAATATTGTTAGGCTCTTCAAAACTTCATAAAAACTTAAGAAAGAGATACTAATGATTTTTGAGTGAATTTTGATTCTAATTTTGATCGGTTAAACTTATGTTTTAAAACGATTTTCTGACGATTACCGCGGAGTGTTCTAATTCCCATGTTTGGCCTGCTGCAGGAGAGAGAGACTACACTGCTGCCTGTGTGTCGCTGTATTGTGACCTGTGCCTCTCGTTTATAGAATAAATGTGCTGATCCTGTGGAGTGTGAGCGATCATTTTTAGTCTGCTACAGAAGCAATATGTCATGTAGCTCTAGTATCCATACTTCTGGTCCATTTTACTTGTTTTCTCTAGGTTAGGCCATCCAAATGGTGATCATGTCAGGCACAGCCACTGTGCTGCAGCAGTTTGTCAGTGGCCTGAAGAGTCGAAATGAAGATACCAGAGCAAAATCTGCCAAAGATCTGCAGCACTATGTGACTACAGAGCTCAGAGAGGTAACAGCAAAATAATGATGCACTTAACAGAAACCTGTAATGAGGATATTCATTTATATACCATATACTAAATACGCTGTAGAGTGATTAGTTGTTAACACTTTGCCAGAGGTGAACACTGATCCATACATCAGTTTGCTTGTAAATGTTTTATATCATGTGCAGCACTATGCAACATTTTTTTCTTACTGATGACACTTTATTTTCATTATTTTAAGACAATCCTTTATTGCTCCCATGAGGGGGAAGTTTACATTGTTACAGCAGCAACATTGTTACATCAGCAATAAACATATGGATGATGATGATAATGATAATATGTACAAGGATGAAAATGAAATGTTTCTTTCTCATTAGTGGTACATGTAGCTGTCACCAATAATGCCTTGCTGGCTTGCTGTTTTTTGTGCCACAGTTGAGCCAAGATGAAGCCACTACATTCTATGATGAGTTAAACCATCACATATTTGAGCTGGTATCCAGCTCTGATGTGAATGAAAAGAAAGGAGGGATTCTCGCTATAGGTGAGTTTTTAACAATGATGGGTCAAGATCAAATGATAAAGTTTATGTTAAATTCTTAACTGTGATGATTTGTTTCAGTGAGCCTTATTGGAGTAGAGGGAGGCAATGCCACCAGAATCAGCCGATTTGCCAACTACCTGCGCAACCTGCTCCCTTCCAGCGACCCTGTGGTCATGGAGATGGCCTCTAAAGCCATGGGCCACCTATCCATGGCTGGGGACACCTTTACTGCTGAATATGTGGAGTTTGAGGTGAAGAGGGCCCTGGAGTGGTTAGGAGCAGACAGAAATGAAGGCAGACGCCATGCTGCAGTAAGTCACCAGCAGAAACAGGGACTGTGGTGTTTGTGGTTCAAATACCACTACGTTGCTGATGTTTATGTGTGATGAAGATGAGGGCAGCTGAAAGTTCGATCAAGGATGGTGTGATTGCACCATTGCATTTTGTGTATTTATTCTTTTTAAGTTTGTGGCTATTTTTGCTTTTCCTGCATAGAAACTTCAGTCTTTGCTGTTGGGGCGACAGTTTTGGATTTTGCTGTTCCTCTTGCAATAGGCAATATGCAAGTAGAGAAGAAAAGTCAAATAATTTGTCAAATTCCCACTTTATGGGAGTGCACACAGAGCCTGATAAAAAAAAAAAAAAAAACCTGTTTAATAGATATATTGACAACCACTGTTGTGGTACCCATTATATCTTCCTGTGGTTTTAGGTTTTGTCAAGCCTGCTTATAAAAAGAAATCCTGCCTATGACAAACTTACTTTAGACTACAGCCCTCTGAATGTTTGCAGGTTTATGAAACAAGTCAAACTGATGTTTAATCAACTGAAAACCAAGAGATAGTGTTACTCAGATATGCTTCAGAGAAGCTATTAAAGCAAAGATAATTACCTAAAGTTACAGTGGGTGCAACTGTTGTACATTTCATAACTTTTCTAAACTCTGAACTTGAAAGCCCTGAAATAACATGATAACTGCAGAATTATTAATTAGTAATATGTAATCCTGGCCTTTTTATGCTGTTAGAGGCAAACCTAAGAAAGACAGTTCAGGGTGACCAAAGCAAAACGTTTTTCTGTCTCTTCCAGGTGTTGGTGTTGAGGGAGCTAGCTGTGAGTGCACCTACCTTCTTCTTTCAGCAAGTGCAGCCCTTCTTTGACAACGTTTTTTACGCAGTATGGGACCCCAAGCAGGCTATCCGAGAAGGTGCTGTGTCTGCCCTGCGTGCCTGTCTCATTCTCACCACACAGAGAGAGACCAAAGAAATGCAGAAACCACAGTGGTACAAAGTAAGACATTCCCAAATTTCAGATTTTATTTAATAAAGAGCCAGTCTTCCAGAGTATATATTGTATTTGCCGGTGGAGAACTTGTGTTCTTCTAATAGGCAACTTGAGCATTGGTGTTTTCTGTAACAGCAAACCTTTGAGGAAGCAGAGAAAGGCTTTGATGAAACTTTGGCCAAAGAGAAAGGGATGAATCGTGACGACAGGGTCCATGGTGCTCTTCTCATCCTGAATGAGCTGGTTCGCATCAGCAGCATGGAGGGAGAGGTGAGTGCTGATTCACCATGGATATATTCTCAAATCGAAAAGCAGAATATTCCACTCACCGTCTTATCTCTCACCAGCGTATGCGTGAGGAGATGGAGGAGATCACGCAGCAGCAGTTGGTCCACGATAAATACTGCAAGGAGCTGATGGGATTTGGAACCAAGCCACGCCACATCACACCCTTCACCAGCTTCCAGTCGGTGCAGCCACAGCAGTCCAATGCCCTCTTGGGCTTGTTGGGCTACAGCACACCTCAGGGATTTCTCAGCTTCGGGGCCACACCGGTACCTGCCAAGACCTCGCTGGTGGAGAGTCGATACTGCCGTGAGCTGATGGAGGAGCGATTTGACCAGGTAGAATTTACAGTAGAGGTCGTATTTTTCAATATCGCAGCTACAAACTGAAAACATTGTTACTGCTCCTGCATAGCAAGACACACTTTACTGCCCACCATGAACACTGCAATTTTTAGTAGTCTTTTGTGTGATAGAAAAACATTTCTTGATAAAAATAAGACGATAGTTTGCTTACGGCTGTAAGAGAACAGTGTTTAAATATATACTTTCTGATATACTGTGCAGTAAAATCTTGATTATGAGACTTCTTTAATAGACATCAAGCGCTGCAGTGCCCTGCAGCTTGCACACTGTGTAGCCTGTTGCTTTCTTTGTGTTGTTTCACTCCAAAATAAGTGCTCAGGCAAGTTGTTTTGATGAAGTACATGGTGCTCTTATTTATCATATTTATTTAGACTGTCAGAGGTGCTTATTGAACTATGACTTTATTTAGACTGAGTGTTTAATGTTGTCAGTGCATCTCATTTAGAGTTGCTGTGATTAACAGACATAATCAATAATGTCAATGCTGAAAATGCGTTGGCATCAATAGAGAAATATTTTTTCTACAGTATCACTATACAAGTGCTGCGCCGTGACATTGTTGTTTTTGGCTTCAGTTGGTCACCTGCAGTCAATGCTACAGCGTTACACAATGGTGGCAGCAGCAGAGTCTTTCTCGGTTCAGCGTAAAAGTTTCCTTGGACCCAAGTCTTCCAAAGTATTTAAGTGCTTCACATTATTACAGAACAAAAAGGTGGTTTGTACACTGAAAGGGTTCAGTGGCATACTAGAGCAGCACTGCTGCAATGCTCAAGTACTTGAAGAGAAAACACAGGTGCTATTCAACATGAAGGAACTTTGCATCTGTTTCTTTCCTGCTCTCTGTCAAATGTAACAAATTTGAAATAGTGACTGAGATGTGGCTCATTAGGCTATGTGTTAACCAGCAGTTACTTTCAAGCTGCCGCTCAGCGCTGAAATCCTGATTTTCTAATCACAGTCATTTAACAAACTTACCACACATGAGATAAAGACAGTGACTGTGCTACGAATTAAGCTGTATGTTCATAGAAGTCGAAACATTACACAATTAGAGGAAAAGAATTTGCCTTAGCTGCTCTGTGCTTGTAAAATATCCAGTGCCCAGTGTTGCACTTTGTTAAACACACAGACTGAATGTTTTTCACATTGTTGAGGGGTTTCATAAACACTTGGATTTCTTTTGGAGTTGCCCTACTTCCTGAAATAATTAACCTCTTTGAACTTTCTGTTCATCATGTTGGAATTTCCATTTTAACTTACCACTTTTGCACATTCACCTGTGAAGTTTTGTTTATATTTCGTACTGTGCTGCGTTATACAGTGACATACAGTTTGTCAAAATATAATGAACCTAAATTAAATGGTCATTTTGCTTTTTTGGAGGGCATCCCAGTGTTTTTAATTAATGACTAAATCATAAGAAAGTCAACAAATGAATCAGTAGAAAATAGCTGTTCTTGGCAGCCTTAACTTAATTATACAGTGCTTCCATTGTTTTGTCTGCTTCTAATATGATGTAATTATAGTATTTATGATTGTCTTAGACTGAAAGATTGATTCAAAAATGATAAAGTTGACTTTCACAAGTCTCTGACTATTATTCTAGTTTTGGAACCAGCATGTGTTTTACCTCCTAATTGCAGACATGATTGGTGAGGGTGGGAGAAAGTAGAGTTTATATCTCTGACAGCTGTTTGAAAGCAAGGCATCATGAATAATGGTCAAGTCACCTTTAGAATAGAAGTGGTGTTTTTGAGGGCTGCACAGTGGCATAGTGGTTAGCACTGTCGTCTCACAGCTCGAAGGTTTGCATCCCAGCCTGGGCCTAGGATCTTTCTGTGTGGAGTTTACATGTTCTCCCTGTGCATGCATGAGTTTTCTCCGGGTACTCCAGCTTCCTCCCACAGTCCAAAGACCTTCTGAGAATTGGTGATTCTAAATTGTCCATAGTTGAAAATGTGAGTGTGATTGTTTGTCTCTATGTGTAGCCCTGTGATAGACTGGTGACCTGTCCAGGGTGAACCCTGCCTTCACCCTAAGTCAGCTGGGATAGACTCCAGCCCCCCACAGCCCTAATGGGAATTAAGCGGTGAATAGATGGATGGATGGATAGTGGTGTTTTTAACAGTCAAGAAGTCTGTACCAGTCTTAGTGACATTTTATTTTATTTTATTTTTTTTGTTTAACCTTTATTTATACAGGTAATCTCACTGAGACACTGGGTCTCATTCTCAAGACAAACCTGTCCTCAAATAACATAACAAGACAACATTGAGTCACTGACAAACAACACTAAGGGATCTGTACTAGACAATATAACAATACAGTATAACAATACAATGTAACACTGAGTTACAGACAGACAGGTTCATGACAAAACACAACATAGACATCAAAATGGATGTGCAAAAGCGCCAAGCAATGAAGTTAAAATGTGAAAACACTAAGAACAAGAACAAGTCCTAAAAGATGATATTTCCATAGTATTTAAAAGACAATTTCATTTCTCTTCTGACGTGCATGTGTTAAATTAGGCTCTTTTATTTGCTATTTAAACAAAATTCTGATATCATCTAATTGGACAATTGAATAAGTTTACACATATATATATATATGCAAAACTCCTACGATGCTTTCACACATACCTGATGAAGGCTGAACAGACCGAAATAGTATAGATGATAAAATATTCCACATGTAAGTGAGACAGTATGCTTTGTGTGTTCTCTTTTTAATGACAGTAAAGAAGATAAAGCTTTTGCTTTTATCAGAAACGATACTGCCTACCTCCCACAGCATACCGATAGGTCAACAGCTCAAGGCACTGGCAATGGATTTTAATTTTTTTTAATTAAAATTTGTGCAGGTGTGTCGGTGGGTACTGAAATACAGGACCAGTAAAAACCCTCTGATCCAGATGACCATCCTCAACCTCCTTCCACGGTTGGCTGCCTTCCATCCACATACCTTTACAGGTGGGACATATCTGATGGAAATGCAGCTATGCATTGTTTCCCATCATATCTACTTGGAGTTTGTACAGACAATGTAAAGAGTTGTTTTTGGGTTCCCTTGTGGTAATGTCAGTGGGCTTTGCTTTAAAAAACTGGCAGTTTAGCATAGTTTCCATTTGGTTGATTGAATGCCTTTCAGTATGTACAAATGTTTGTGTTTAATCATGTGTATTGTGTACAGACCAGTACCTGCCAGACACTATGGGCTACCTGCTGGGCTGTCTGAAGAAGGAGAAGGAGAGAACAGCAGCTTTCCAAGCTCTGGGGCTGCTGGTGGTGGCTGTCAGGGCTGACATACAACCATACCTCTCTAAGATCCTTGAGATCATCAAGGCCGCCCTGCCACCCAAGGACTTTGCACACAAGTCAGTAATTGAAAAACACTGCTGTTTTTTTATATATATATATATATATATATATATATATATATATATATATATATATATATATATATATATATATATATATATATATATATATATATATATAAAAGAACAAGCAAAGTTGATTGAAAATCATTTTGGTGTGTGTTGCAGGAGGCAGAAGACCATGCAGGTGGATGCCACAGTGTTCACCTGCATTAGCATGCTTTCCAGAGCTATGGGTCCCAGCATCCAGCCAGACATCAAGGAGCTGCTGGAGCCTATGCTGGCTGTGGGCCTCAGGTAGGACTGACAGGGCAATTTTCAGCTTTTCATAGAGTACTCTACACTATATATCTCTTAAATGTATGGTTTGGTTTGCACGAAAGAGTTGAAAATAGATGGAGCTGCCTCAATGTTTCAAACATGAGGCTCTTCCTCAGACCTCTAAATACAGAGTTCTGCTGTCTTCAAAACCCACAATCCAAATCAGCAATGTGGATTGTATACATTTTAAGAAGGTAACACTTAAAAATCCCTTAACTGAAGCATTTTGCTTTGTGGATAGATCTGTTTTTCACTCTGCTAGATGTTGTAGATGTTTTCATCTTTAGTTTATGCTTAACAATAACGATATTACGTTGTTTGTCATTGTTTTCGTACAGTCCTGCACTTACAGCGGTGTTGTACGACCTGAGCCGTCAAATCCCCCAGCTTAAGAAGGACATCCAGGATGGTTTGCTGAAGATGCTTTCCTTGGTGTTAATGCACAAGCCACTGCGTCACCCTGGCATGCCCAAAGGCCTAGCTCACCAGCTGGCCTCACCGAGCCTCACAAACATTCCTGAGGCCAGTGACGTTGGCAGCATCACCCTGGCCCTGCGCACACTGGGAAGCTTTGAGTTTGAGGGTAAGACCTTGAAATAGGCCAAAAATAAATATTCTATTAGGATAAATGTCCATATAATGTTGTTTTTCTGATTGCCAGCATGTTTTTTTCAGTTGTTCCTAAGGAGGAGAGTGTATATGGCAACCCGGAGAAAAAGTGCTGCAGCACTGTAATTTTTTTCAGCACGCTCTGCCTTTTTTGTGTGGATGCTTCTGGTTGACAGTCACTGAACTAATCTGAAGAAAATGAAGGAAAGGCTTGTTGTTGCTCTATCTGTCTATCTTGAGCTGAATAATATGTCAGACAGAAAGCGAAGGAAGAACTAAAAGATAATAAAAACTAAAAGGGTAATGCTAGTCTATCATGTAATGGCAATTAGAGTGCTGATATGTTGTCAGGATATTGTTGTCATAGAAACAAAACCCACAACCAGTGTGGGAGCACTTTTTTTTTTTTTAAATGAAGCACTCCCCAGCATCCTGCCAGCGCCTTTCTGCCAGAAAAAAATGCTTCATGGATACACACCCTTATTTTGTTGGGATATACCACACTTTATTGATTTCAGTGGAGAAGAATGATGAAGTGTGAGTAGTGGCATTACAGACAGCAAGTAACTGGAGGAGCTGATGTATTGCTGTGTGCACACTACATGTGACGTTGAAAAAAAATGGTGTATTTTCTAGCTGAAGGCAGAGAGTATCAGGCATTTGATTACAGCCACTGAAGGAGAGGAAAACATGGTCCAAGTGAAACTGAACTGTAGAATTGGCTGGAGCAGTTCTGCAGCAGTGTGTCCAGATGTTGAGGCTTGGTCAAAACAAGTCCTTTTCAGTTTGTCACCAAGCTGACTTACTTTATGTTTTCTAGCTGAAATCAAATCAATGTTAACTAAAGCTATATAAATCATTTAAAAAATTATAGGATACACCAAAAAGGTTTGTAATTATCTGTTATGGCTGTAACACTAATATTCAAAACAGTTGTAATGCTAAGCACCCCAGTTGACACATTATTCTCGTTTCTTTTGCCAGGACACTCCCTGACCCAGTTTGTGCGCCACTGTGCTGATCACTTCTTGAACAGTGAGCACAAGGAAATCCGGATGGAGGCAGCTCGGACCTGCTCACGCCTTCTCACTCCCTCCATCCATCTGATCAGTGGCCATGTCGTCAGCCAGACTGCTGTGCAGGTTGTTGCAGATGTGCTCAGCAAGCTGCTCGTTGTTGGTATCACCGATCCAGGTAATGGATAATACAGTACTGATGTAGATCGTAAGGGTAGTAAAGGTGACAGATGAATGAAAATGTGTGACTTTTTCTTGTGCAACTATAGATCCAGATATCCGATACTGTGTGCTGGCATCACTTGATGAACGTTTCGATGCTCACCTTGCCCAGGCTGAGAACTTGCAGGCGCTATTTGTTGCACTGAATGATGAGGTGTTTGAGATCAGAGAGCTGGCCATCTGCACAATTGGACGCCTCAGTAGCATGAACCCTGCCTTTGTCATGCCCTTCCTTCGCAAGATGCTCATCCAGGTAGGAGAAGCACAACAGATGGCTTACTAAGAAATGTGGAATTTTCAACTTTCCAATGGTTCTGTCAGGACACTTAAACAAGACAAAGCTTAAGATCTCATCAAAATTGCTTTAGTCCACATGTATCATTATTAAATGAAAAAATTGTACAAATTTTAATTTTTGTTTCTTTTTTCAATGATTCAACACATTATTAATGTCATACTGCACAGCAGACATTTTTGAGTTCTCTAATTCTAGCCAGGGTTGTGCAGTTTCCCCTAGATGTGGAGGTCTTTATATTGCAACAAAAAATGAGACCACAGAATAAAAATGTAACAGGAGCAAAACACACAAAGTCCTAGGTAATCAGAGGGTTGATTTGGATTTAATTGGAAACTACATATTACACTTTTTCCCTTCAGTCCACACTAATTAACCTGTAATGACAACTATTGTAGCCATGTTTTTAGAGTTTATTGCACTTTTTTTTTTTTTAAAGCCTAACATTTCTCAATTTCTGAAGTATTGAAAGCCCATTTTCTACATCCACTGCATTTGTACTGCCAAAAAAAGATCATCTATATGCTGTTTCAGTTGAATACCTTTAGAGGGCAGCAAAGGCTATAGTATTGTGAAAAGCTTGGCAAAGCAAAGTGAAGGTGAATTTTATCAGGACTTTGCCTACATAACACTATTATCTGCACCATGCCTTAACCCCAATCATTTTTTATATTAGTTTTGAGTTCTTTTGTTCAGACATCAGGTGAATAGAATAATTTTCTACAGGTGGAGAAGAGTAGATGTGTCATACTGACTTTTTTTGTATTTTGCTGCAGATTTTAACAGAGTTGGAGCACAGCGGTGTTGGCAGAAACAAAGAGCAGAGTGCACGTATGCTCGGTCACCTGGTCTCCAACGCACCCCGCCTCATACGACCATATATGGAACCCATCCTCAAGGTACAACTCTGCTGGTACATGAGTATGTGCATGTAAACCAGACTGTTATGTGAGAGGAACCTATTTAGTCAGTAGACTTTCTCTAAGTAGAAGCACAAGCACCTTGCCACATCATTTCCATAAGCCCCTCCAATTGTTTATTCTTCTGATTGCAAAATGTAGGAAGAATACTACGATTCAGTTGGTTAAATGACCACTTTTTACTTTTGCAGGCTTTGATCCTCAAACTGAAAGACCCGGACCCCAACCCTGGCGTGGTTATTAGTGTCCTTGCAACCATCGGGGAGTTGGCTCAGGTACTGCAGACTTTGTCAGTTACTTGTTTGTGGGGTTTTATGGACCTGTGTTTTTCATACTGATGTTACATTTGCTGCTTATTGAAGTCAAATAAAGCTGAGGAGAACTGGATTGCCATGTGCACATATTTAAATTTTTTGAGTCTTAGTTTTGATCCATGCATTCTGGCTGGTTGGTTTTTGAGGTGAAAGTAGAGGGTAGTGCCCCACCCATGGATGTTTGCCTTGCTTCACTTTGTCCAGGTGGTTGAATGGTCTCAGCGGAGGAGTCAGGAAAGCACAGTTAAAAGCAGGCAGACCTTGCAGTTCAGACAGAGTGCAGGAGATGCACAGTTAGTCCAAGTGTACATGGCTGACTCAGTGCGGGAAGAGGCAGGGGCCCAGGTGCTGAGGAAGCAAGAAACAAAGAAGACACAAGAGAATGTAGGGAATACAGATAACTGACACTGAATGACTTGTCAAAAAAAGAAACATAGACTGAACATACCTTTGTGTAGAATTGTAAAATCTGTGTTTTTTGTTGGACATAAATCCACTCAAAGCAATATGAAGCTGTTTTTTTTTTCCCATAAATAAGGATAAAATTACCTTCAAAATATTTTGCTTTAATGCATCAAATTTCTACACATAAGTGCTATGAATTAATGTGGACATACTGAACAGAGTTCAGTCATTTCAAAGTAAAAGTGTATACAAAGCACTTGCTATTTCCCCTTTGTGTCACAAAATTGAGTTTCACTCCGGTAGATCTATAAAATAGTACAACATATCTGACTTAGTCAGAAATAGAACAACATGTTCCTGGACATCTTGCAATCGTTGTCTCTTTAAGATTGATTAAGTAATGGGATTTTATAATTTAGACTATTAATTTTAATTGGGTTTCTGTCTGCCCTGTCAGGTGAGTGGACTGGAGATGAGGAAGTGGATGGATGAGCTTTTTCCAATCATCATGGACATGCTTCAGGACTCCTCATCACTGGCCAAGCGACAGGTATGCGAAGAAAATTAATGTCATTTTGGTTAAAACATGGCTGGGTGATATAGCAAAAATAATATATTGCAATATAATATTTCTTTTAGTCAGTATAATTGTGCTAATCTTTAATGACTTACCCTCACAGTCAAAAGTTTGGACACACCTTCTCATTCAGTGATTTTTATTTAATTATTTTTGACATTGTAGAATTACTGAAGACGTTAAAACTATAAAAGAATACATATGGAATTATGTTGTAAACAAAAAAAGTTACTCTTCAGTATTAATCTACAATGTAGAAAATAATAGAAATAAATAAAAACCATTGAATGAGAAGGTGTGTCCAAACTTTGACTGGTAGTGTATTTTTTTGATAAAGACCAGTTAGAATCAAGTTTAATTTGAATTTATAAATGGATACAGGTGATAATTATAATGTTAACATAGTAATGAAAACACAAAAAATGTACACACATAAATGCAAGTAAATAAAGGTAGTAAGGATGATACAAAGTAAATAAAGAAATCAAATAAAACCCACATCGCACAAAGCCACCTGTGAGGAAGTCAAGACTCTTAGTGGCTAGCCTGGACTGGGTATCACCATACAAGGACCCTGCACCGTCCTCTGTACACACCCTGACGACAGGTATGTCCTGAGAGAATGCCACTGGGAGTGCGTCACTTACATGAAATGGTTGGGGACATGGGGTCATGGGTGTTTTGGACTTCAAGGCTCAACTTGCAAGGGCAAATGCCTGTCCCCGACAGCCTCCACCAGGGACAGAACAGACAAAAGTGAAAAGAGGCCCAGTCAACTATGCACTAGTACACTTTGGGAGACCTGCATGGAATCCTCGGGGGGGAGTGATGAAGGGTGATGGAATGTAATAGGTTCTTTATGAGTCATGAATGGAGAACTCCTCGATATAATCCTATCACCTAGCCCTAAGTTAGAACCTCTATTTACACCTGATAATACATTGAATGCATACTTATGTGGCATGTGTTAGTAAATATGTGCAGTTTGTCTCTGTTAATAGCATTGTTCAAAGACTTTGCTGCCTCTGACTTTCCACCAGGTGGCTCTGTGGACTCTGGGCCAGCAGGTTGCTAGTACAGGCTATGTTGTGGAGCCCTACCGCAAGTACCCTTCTCTTCTTGAGGTGCTGCTCAACTTCCTCAAGACTGAACAAAACCAAGGCATCAGGAGAGAGGTATGAATAGGTCCCCCCATCTTGTCTCCTCACATTTGTCACATTTTCTCTACAGTTCTCATAATAGCAGTGTGAACCCTGCTCAAGCATTCATAGTGACTCATTGTCAGGTCACAGACCCTGCCTGTCAACATATACTAAATACGTTCAGGTCTGGTTAGACATATTGACTTTGACTGGTGAATTATGATCATGTGAATGCATACAGTATGAAACGATGCACATTTTCCATAATTATATAGAGCTTTTTCCTGAGTCTTGAGCTGTGATGTAAGCAGTAATTCTCAGAGTTTCTTCTCTTGCCCATTATGTTATATGTAGGCACAGAGAGTGTATTGTCACTCACCGTACAGTATATGATGTGTGGTTAGGAAAAAAAAACTACATCAATAGGAGCCTCTCAAAGCACTTGGGCAGTACAGTATACTGTAAATCTCTGTTGTTGATTTGCATTTTGTTATGTTCCAGATAGTCCTGCCTTTGCCAGTATGTGGCTAAAATGCTGCTTCAGGAACAGCCTGACTTACCTTTTTGAATTCGTTTTCAATTACCACAACCTTACTAATAGTTTTAAACATTCGTGGACACGCCAAAGTTACACAAAATCACAAAGTCTTGCACATCAACATTTTTGCCTTGTTAATCATTGCGTTGCAGTGAAGGGTGGCTAATTCTGTGTCTCCTACAGGCTATACGTGTCCTTGGTCTTCTTGGAGCTCTGGATCCCTACAAACACAAGGTGAACATCGGCATGATCGACCAGTCCCGAGACGCCTCTGCCGTCAGTCTCTCTGAGTCCAAGTCCAGCCAGGACTCTGGTAGGCCTGTGATTATTGTTATAAGTAGGCGTTTTTGAATAATGTTTCACCAAGACCCACACTGTGGATTAGTTTAACATTTTATTTGCATTCCTCAAAGTTACAGCGGTATCAGATTTTTAGTGCAACAGCTGGAAAGTCTCTAAATTAACATGAACTTTTAAACAAAAATCTCAATGTGTGAGTCTATCCACTGGGAATCTTGAGATCGTTGCTGTGATTTTAGTTTGTGTGTGTGTAAGCCTGATAAATAGTGTTGGAAAGACTTTGTAAATAGATTTGGCATGAAGGATGCCTTGGACTCATTTCATATATTATTTGAAATTGGGATGATTCAGACATTTTTTAGAGGCAAGAAAACAGTTTGGAAAAGGAAAATTAAATTTAATCATTAGCGCTTTTGTATAAGTGTAAGCCATATGGTAGTATTTCCATGCACAGAAGCCCTTCAGTTAGTGACAGGTCAGTGCTGTGGAAAGATCTGAGTTAAACATCATGCAGCACAGTTTTTCTTAGGTGAGAATATGATCGCTGTAGAAGGGATCTGATTTGAGCTTCAGATGTATGAATTGTTGAATCTGGCTCGCATAAACCAACAAAATCCTGGCTGTCCCAAAAACACTTACTTACAGTTGAGCTGTTTTACATTTTATAACCCTACAGCTCATTAGAAATAGAACACAGTGAGGTGATATGTCTACGCAGTTGGGACAAAACATATTTTTTCTAGGTCTGATTCTTTGGGATCTAATTTCTGGCTCCTGTCTGATCTCCATCCTACTAAAAATCCTTTAGAATGTGGCTCTTCCAGTTTAGAGGGAAATATAACCGGCACAACTGATGTTGGGTCTGAAATGGCAGTATTTAATTTAAGGTGACCCACTTTGGACAGATCTCAAGCATCTGTTTAATAGACTGCTGGTGATTTGTGTCACCATTTTTTATATGGAAGAATTCATTACTGCTGCAGTCCATACACACATAAACTTATCACCATATCAGATTAAATTATGAGTATTGTATTTTGTCATTATATTTATTGGCAACAATACATGATTGAGATACATGTTACTGATTGCATTTTTCATCATCGCTTAGTTATACTAGGTTATGTACATGGATTGTATTTTTTTCCTGAGATAGTTTTGGCTAATGTAAAGAAGGATATTCCTAAGAAGATGTAACAGTCCTAAACTAGGACCTCAAGAAGCTGAAATGTTTGTTACTTCCCATTTAGGCTGAACAATTTTGGAGAGATATCTAGTTAAGATGTTTCTTAGAGATTTGTGATTTGATTTGTGATGCAACAGTCAAAGCTTCTGTCCAACATTCACTATGCATTAGATTTGAAACATGTGTTGGAGCATTACCACATGAGAGAGCATCTAAATTGTGACTGTCACACAAAGAAGATGGCATGAGTTTGTGAAATCATTGACATTTTAAAGGCTGGGTCACGAGGTGTGATTAATAAATGATTAGATTGGATTGTGTCAGTTGAATCACAGTGTGCATGCCTGAACCTCACAATAAACATTGATCAATTGGCAACATAAACAACCCCTGAAAGTAGCAATCTGCTTCAAGTAAATGTAATTGAAGCACAGCATTAGTCTCATTATTTATTGGCGGTAGCTCATATATCCTACATTGCAGCCTTAAGAATTTACTAATTGCACTGTCTCAAATTGATTTGAAATCAATCGTTTGTCTACCCTTCCATCCACAGTACTGAAAGAAATAGCACATCGGTGACACTTACAGAAAGGTTGTGGTATCACCATAAACATTTGGATTATTTCACTGTGATCCATCATTGACTGCAGAAGCTCTCATGGTAATTCAAACATTTTTCACTGAATGATGGTGCATAGTGAAAGCTCATGCGGTTACTTAAAGGTCATCACCCTCCGGATATCTTGAAAATACATAGTGACAATAAAAAATGTACATCTGTCTTTAGTCATGTGGATTAGAGAATGCAGGACACCACCTATGTGATCCAGTCATGTGCCACAGAATGTGACCTTGGACAATATGGTAATAGTTTTACCAGTTTGTTTTTCAACTAAATGGGCTGTGACCAGAGCTGGAGGCTATATATCTGTTGTCAGGGTCACTGTCTGAAGCACTAGCATCTTTGACAGCATATTTTTTGTTATGTTGGAGGACACTGGCTCGGTTCACGTGACTTCCAGTACCAGTCACGTCAGTGCAGAACATGAGGGTCATAAAACTGATGAAATGTAGCGTATCCTCCTCTTAGTAAGTTGCTTTGTGTCTGTTACTATGGCGAGGGAGCAGTTTTCATTTTCCCATGCGGCTGAAGCCTGAATTATTACAGTGCTGTTGTCTCACTTAGCTACACCAATGCCTGTTTGTGGGCTGTAAAGATACAGATGTGTAGCCATCTATCACCATCATTAATCTTCACCTGGTGAAGGCTGGAATAATAAAAGAACCAACACTAAAGCTACTCTCTTAAGCCTGCAAAGTTTTGGCTTGTCTGTTGTATCTTCAGAGTCTGAAGAGAGACAACTGCAACAGCTGAAACTGTACTGCAAAGTAAAATGCTGAATACCAGACATCTATATTCTCAGATGCCTTGTAGAATTCAAAAGTCCTGCAGTGATAAAAGGACAAAGAGACCCCCATTTCATCAATAAAACTACTAATTAAAAAAAATGTTAAGTGCATGTTAAACAATCAGCATTGTTTCTTGGTTTATTTTAAGAAATGCGAAAAATTGCTCTCTAGTTCTGGGCTTGCCTGCCAGGACCCTCATATGGCTCCTCAATCTAGTCTAAATCTATAAAGGATATGTTCTTGTACCGGCTCAATTTGCTATGTCACTGCATAAGCAGATGATGTTACACTGTGTATTTGTATTTTTTTTGTATCATAAATGATTAAATGAGTAACAGAGCTTTAGTTCATGAGCTGCTTTTATTGATCTGATCTCAGCCATACCATGGTGATTAACCCTCTGACCCCCAAAACCTACCGATGGATTTGAAAGGCATGCTGTCTTTAAAAAAAATCTCTGAAATTGTAAAAACTGGACAAATTGATAGATTTTCAACTTTCCAACTGCCCTTGAATGGCACAACTTTAAGGGTGTACCAATTGGCACACTGTGGACACCTGGAAAAATGATATACACATTGAATCCAGGTTAATATTTGTGAAACAAGTGGTCAAATAAATTAAACTTGACTTTTTAATTATTTTTTATGGCAGTATCACTTTGTTGTGCTGAGTCCTCTGTCTTTCTGGCCATGGTTGTGCTGTTTCCATAGAAATGTAGAACTTCATATTGCAGTGAAAAAGTAGTTCATAGTGAGGAATATAGTGACAGGAGCAAAAAATAGCCAGAAACTGCCCAGGGCTTATACTTATACTACCGTAAAAATTAGCCATTTCCAGCTAGAACAGTTATTTACTCCATTAACAATATCTAGACTGTATTTCTGATTAATTTAATTTCATCTGTACTGAAAAAATGCTTTTCTTTTAAAAATAAGGACAGTTCTACGTGACCCTAAACTTTTGAACGGTAGTGTACGTTTCATGTTGCAAAACTTAACATTTTACAGATTCAGATTCAGAAAACTTTATTTGTCCCCAGGGGGCAATTAAAACATACATACATACTTGTTTGTTGACTTATTTATAATGTTCAAGTAGTTCCTGTGCTGAGAGTAGTTAATTTGAGCACTGGTAATCATCTGATTGAAAGTTACATAACAGAGTGAAATCATATTGTGCGTTACCTCATTATGCCAAAACAAGATGAAAGGCCGACCAAAAAAAAGAATCACTCCAATGTTTATTTTTGCAAATCAAGGTGTATTTCATGTTTCATGCGTTCTTGGGTTTAAACAAGACCGCACGCAGGGCGTAGTCATCAACTACTGCACTCTAATGCCATGTTGTGACGTAAGGAATGAGAAAAGAACAACAGAAAGATAGATGTCCTAACTTGATTTGTTGTCCAACTTTTTAATAGAAGCCAATGCCAGAAATGACAAGTAAACAATATCTCCTCTACCATCAGCATGCTTAGGTTGGGCCAGTGTATTTATCGTCATGAAATAACCTCCAGTACTAGTGATGCCTTGGATAAGCCAGACATTGTTTAAATCTTTTGTTTTTGAGAATTTGTTGTTAGATTTCCATCACAACAGTTGTTTTATGTCATCAAGAGTGAATAAAATATTGATACTGAAATACTGCAAAATTGTTAGTTGCTAGAATGAAATCTAACTGACCCCCCTCAATTTTCTCCTCCTCCAGCGGACTATAGCACCAGTGAAATGCTAGTGAACATGGGCAACCTGCCCTTGGACGAGTTTTACCCTGCTGTGGCTATTGTCACTTTGATGCGCATTCTGAGAGACCCTTCACTCTCCAACCACCATACTATGGTAGTCCAGGCCGTCACCTTCATCTTCAAGTCTCTGGGTCTTAAGTGTGTCCAGTTCTTGCCGCAGGTCATGCCCACTTTCCTTAACGTCATTCGAGTCTGTGATGCCAGTATTCGAGAGGTAAGTAGTAGGTCAGATTAATCGGAAAGAGGCTGGGTGCTTGAATTATTATCTGATTACTCAAGTTAATAGTGGGAGTTGTTCATAAAGCTGGTCTTACGCTCTCTTTTCTCTTCAGTTCCTCTTCCAGCAGATGGGAATGGTGGTGTGCTTTGTGAAGATTCATATCCGCCCCTACATGGACGACATCTTCACCCTCATCAGAGTGAGTAACTGTGTCAACATTCCCCCTGGAATCCAATCTCTAAACACCCATCATCCCGCCCCTCTTGTTTTCCTGTGAGTCAGGCAAACAGCTGCATACTCCTAATTGCACGCAGTTGTGTTCTCTACTTTCCTCATTAGAAGTAATGTGTTCAGGGCCCCTGGATGAAGTCTGCCCCCCTGTCACACAGCAATGCACATCATATGTGTTGTGGTACTTAACTAATATGATTAAAGAGGTTGCGGGTGTGGGAAAATGCAAAATAATATGTATATTTAGATAAGATTCTTTTTCCTCTCTTTTAGAGTAGTTCATTGTTCAGAATTACACCTTCTAACTGCAGTGCAAGATGTGATTCCATTCCCGCTTTCCAATTCAGTTTCTAGAGAAAACTGCTGATGACTCATGACACTCAACCTTATCACATGATGTGGAACAACTGCTAAAGCCATAGCCACTGCACTTGCACAAACATACTTGTCTAGCACATAATCATATTGTATAGCACAAAATATCATATGACTGTCCTTGTATCAGAATGTTGGTAAAACAGTTACCAAAACTTTTGCAATGGCGGCAACTCCTCACGGTGGAAAGTAATTGAGAGAACTGAGCCACTGCGCCTTAAGTCCCTGTGAGTTAATAAATGGCGAGTGAAACAAAGAATCTATTCATCTTTGCTCCAGTTCAGTCCAGTGCTCCTGCATCCAGATGAGGGGGCTGGAATAGCTATTCAGGATGTACTCTCACTTGCTCTCTCGTCAGCTGCCACAGGCAGGGAAAGCAGGAAGTTGGGGGCTGCTTGAGATCTCTGGTCACTGACAAAACACCTTTGCCAGATCTCACAGCTGAAGTCCATTGACTGATTTATGTATTGTATGACTTCAAGTCCTCAACTTTAGCTCCAGTTGCTGTTATTTCTAATGTTCACATGCCTAGATTTTCCAAAACAGTGTCATAATCCACACAGAGACACAATGTCAGTCCCAGTTGACAGGAAATTGTATCCATTCCTTGCCATCTATGACGCTCCCTTTCTACCTCTGGCACGTGGAAGCTTTGTATTTCCAGAGTGAAATCTGTCCAGACATTTCTGTGACACTGAGCTTATTGATGGAAACACATTTTGACCCACTTCTGCAGACACACACAAACCCTCTGCGCTACAATAGAGCCAGGTGAATGAGATAGTGCCTTGGACGTACCCTCTGAACGCTGTAAAAGTTTAGATTCAGAAACTGGAGGTGTATTAATTTAGGTCAAAAAGATATCTAGGGCAAACGTAAAACTTAGAAGCTGATACATTTATCTATTTTTGTTTTGTCTATTTTTGTTGATCATGCTGTATACAAGGATTGATCAAAAAGCTACAAGACTATGCCTGTAAAAAACTAGCTGATTCAAATTTAGCCAGAATCCCCATTAAAGCAGTTCCCCTGTGCAATAATACAGAACTCCCAGGATTTCTGCCATGCTCGTAACGCTCCATGAAAGTCCTGTTTTGTAAATATGGGAAGCACAGATTGTGATGTTTTATACTCAGCTTCAATTTAAAGTCTAAAATTGCTAATGTGCATGTACTAACATTCACAAAAACGTGTAGCACAGGTCCTGCTGTTGATGGCTCGGTGTCACATGACATCCTGACTCATGACAGTTACTGCTCACGCATGTTTCTCATGCGCCATAAATTTAAAAAATTTTTTTGATCAACCTTGGGTTTAAGGAAAAGGTGTCTAGGTGATTACTTGATTGTCTACATATACTGATGTAGTATTTTTTAATCTGTTGGTGTGCAGTAAGATAGTAAAGTAACTCTTCTTCAATTAATATTATCATTACATACTATTAGGGCCAGAAATCTGAATCCTATCACCAGGTCAGTTGGGGAATGTATAATTATAATCTGAAATTCTGTAGTGTGCATTTGACTTTGAGGATTGCAATTCCCATTCCCAGAGCTGTATTGTGATAGAATGTATTCTGCTTGTGTATTATGCAAAACCAGGGCAGTGTTTTGTAGTTTCTAAGTATTAGAAGAATACTACATTTGAAGTGTAAAATTAAAATCTTCATTTCATCGTGTGTATTGTAGGAGTACTGGACACCAAACAACCCCATGCAGAACACCATCATCCTTTTGATTGAGCAGATTGTGGTGGCCCTGGGTGGGGAGTTCAAGCTCTACCTGCCTCAGCTCATCCCACACATGCTGCGTGTCTTCATGCACGACAACAGCACTGGGCGCAGTGTTACCATCAAGGTGAGGGCATTGTGTGGCAATTTACATGACAAAAGCATCAGTCAGTCTCTGTGAATGCCTACTAGACTAAAGTAGTGTATTGCAATCTGTCTTATATTTTCTATGAGTTTGCAGTCTGGTATTGTGTGTGTACTGAAGGGAGGTCCAAAAGCCAGAATTGAGAACACTGAAAAAAAAGCTACTCTCAGATTGATTTGCAGTGTTTTTACTCCCCAAATAACATTTGATAACAGTTAATTGTAAGCTTGTATTTATCTTAGAATGCTGCAGATGTTGTGTTTGTGTTGTTTGGCAGTAAAACACAAGTTTGATATGATGACAAACAAATTAAAAAACAACACAATCATTATCAAGAAAAGCACTCAGAGAGTGCAGTACTCCACCAAGGCTGCTTAGTCGTTGTATCATCTCCGACAGATAAGTTGCTGTAAGTCCGCACCGGTCAATTTGTAGTACGATCACAATCGTGATTATCAGCAAACAACTGATGTAGCGTTCACTTGTTGTCATAGTTACAGTGATGCCATGCCACTATCTCGCAATGATACAGAAATCTCTGTCAAATCCATGGATCCAGACTATAAGCAGCATCACTGCCAAAAATCTAATCACTTGGTTCTTGTGTCACTTCTGACCTTCCCTGAAAATTTCATCCAAATCCGTTACTCCGTTTCTGAGTTGTGAACAGACAAACAAACAGACAAATGTATGCTGATCATCACATAACGCCGCTGTGTTCCTTATTAGAGTAATTCTGCATCTAATAAATGTTCTTCCAATTTATGTCACTGAAATTACAGGTTGAGCCATTGGCTGTGGCACCTGAGTATTTAACATGTCAGAGTTGCAGATGAGGTAGCATTGGTAGCTGAGTTATATTAAAATTATTTTAACATGAGAAAGCATTGAATTAATCCGCCATGAAAAAATAACATAAACAGAGAAACTGAACAGGGATTAAACATTAAAGGTTACAGAAATGAATTCATACAGACTGGATGTGCAGTAAGTATGAAAACTAATTCCTCTTCAACTAATCTTTTTAGATCACATTGGAATTGTGGTCTAAAAAGTGCTTTTACAACCCTCAGTAGAGGCTTAACGAATATAAAATATTGCTTGGAAACAGGTTAATGGTGCCATGAGTGCTTGCTCGGCAGAGTGCAGAGCAGAAATTGAGTCATTTAAAACCACTTGCAATAAAAACAGACCAAACTGCCAGCTGTGGCCCTTTGCTCAGGCAGTGTATATCTGGTAATGACCAGAGAGACCCTGTTTTGTTTATTCGTTGATGATGCGCTCACTATATTCATTTGTTGCCTTTAATGTAATTTAACTGGTAGTCATATTTCAGACCTTATTTTCTGCTTTGTCTTTCTAATTGACATGGATAGCAATTATTTAGTCCTGCCTAAATACATTTGATAATGTGCTAAAAAAAATGTACTCTAAGTAATGCGATGTACGCATGCACAATAGTCATGTCTCAGAAAGTGTGATGTAAAATAAGGCAAATTCACTCCACCACGTGATGCAATAACTTTTCTATTAGCTGCGTGATTTAAAAAAAGAAGAGGACTTGCACTGGTCTCCTCCTTGACCATTCTACAAGAAAACACCATTTAGTCAAGGGTTCTTTTCCAAAGGGGGTAGTTTTTTAAACTTTTACAAGACACAGAATCTGTTAACAAGCAGGCTCTGCATGTGGACAGCACATAACCAGGAGAGAAACTCTGAAATGGAGGATGAGGCTACACCAGTGAAGACTAGAAGTTTCTGTTTTTACAGCCACCCAGCTGGGTTCTACCACAGGCTGCATGTAAGGCGTTTGGGGAAAACTGGTAAATTATAGTGTCTGTCGATTAGCAGATGTTCAGCAAGTGAGGTGTTTTGAGCCCAGTTTGATTCATATTTTGCGTCTTACAACTGTTCCATTACACGAGACGGCATGAAAAATTTGTTTGATCGTTTAATTCAGCTTCGCAAAACTTTGTGTGATGAGTTCAAAGTCAGCCTGTCAGTCAAGGCAAGAAATAAAACTTTTTGGCTGCTGTTGTTAACATAGACAGACAGATAGAATACTTTGTTTATCCTTTAAGGGGAGATGCAATGTTGCAGCAGCGATTTACACATCACAAAAACACATAAAAACACTATCTTAAAAATTTGTACTAGATTAAAAAAAAAAAATCTAAATAAATAGAAGAATTTAAAAAATGTAGAATAAGATAACATGGAAAACTTATTGGGCCACATTACGCCATTAACTGTTTAATTTTCTGTCTGATTTAAGAATTCTAGCTGCAGGACAATCTATACAAATGGAAAATGGAATGATACTTAGATGTTAGTTTTAGCTGTCATCAACATATTTTTAGTCCTGAATAAAATGTGGACAATTAAGTATGAAATGTGTGCTACATATCTACACATAAAGATATACGGTAGCCGTCAAGTTTAGTTTAAGGCAGCCATATGCTTGTCCCAGTATAGCATGACCCAGTAAAAAGTGTTATGCAACATTTTTTTTTAGGTTGACCTCTCAGCTTGTGATTTGAGAGCCACGCTGACTGTAAGTGATACATTGAGTCATAAATCTGGTAGAGAAAAAGCTCTAACAAGAATGACAAGATCATATGTCAGATTTTAGTAGATAGCTTAATTTTGCTAGCACTGCTGAGGAGAGTTTGTGTTCAAACCCTCCTCCTGTCACTCCACACTGTTACCGAAAGTACAGGAGCTCAGTCTACAGTTGACTTACTGGGGTGCTGTTTTCTGTTTACAGTTTTCATCAATATCCATCAAGGCCATTCAGTTCGAAGCCATGCTCTTGTAACACAGCAGTTCAAAGACAGCATAGATCTGTAACTAACACACTCTCCCATTTCAGCAGCTGCTGCCAGCAGTTGTCAGGGTTTTCCCTCAAACTCTAAATCATGGTTTGGACATAGACCACAAAGACAGAATCATAAGGAGCACAGTCATCTAGTCCTCTCTCCTCTGGTGCTGTTTTGTCTCAAAATCTGTTGTATTAGATAATCCAGCAGCCCACAGTCTGGATAGTCTGCAGCTCAGGTCTGGGAGCCTAATCCTTAGCACAAGAGAGGGGTCATGAAGTGGAGGAAGGAGGAATCGGGTTACCCTCTGGTCCAAAAGAGAAGAAAAGAAAAACATACTTCCATCATTTCAAGAAGCTGCTCTACTGACCCCCTCCCCCCTCCACCTACCCATCAACATGCTAACACACACACACACTCTTTCACCTCCACCTCTACTTCCTGCAGTCTCGCCGTGTGCACATCAGACAGAGGGTGGAGGTGTCAGTTAGAGCACATTTGGTCACGGTGTGTGTGGGGGTCTGGGGTGAGTTTGTTGTTTGATGCGTCATCCTTAAAGACCACCGTGTATCCATCCAGCCTGTGCACACATGCTCCACACAACACGTTGTTTACTATTGGGCCAAACTCTAGACAACTTTCTCATGAGATATGGTTTAAATTTTCTATTCAACATGTGTTGCGGACAACTGACATGCACCACGTGTGCATGATGTTGGACAAAACTGACATTGCAATATTTAGTTTTTCGGCAATCTAAAAAAATACTGAAATTTTCACCAGATGATGTGAATATAGCTGTCTTTGATATGTGGTCAAACAAATCAGTCGTGTTGCCTCTTGTAGTGGCAACAACTGTAAGATGCTGTCTACAGCATACCTGTTTTTAGTTAACATTATCCTTTCTGTAGTCAAAATATTTCTTTTTTGGAACCAAATTTTCCTTGTCAGTGTTCCTCTCCTGTTACTCACTCTTTTTCCCTATGCATATGAGGAGTCTACATGTTAACAAAATGTTTTGAGGTTAAAGTGAAAAAACTTTGAACATGATGTGATGTGACTATTGTAAACATCGCAACGTCAGTGCTGAAATACTGTATAGCACCATTGTAAATTGTAGGATTTTAGAAGTGTGTATAGTGTCTGTGCCATGATCTAATCTGTTTTCACCCCATTAAATAATATATGTAGCATTTCCAGAGCATTCTGAATAATTGCTGTGTTGCTGTCATATTGACACATAATGACAGGAAGGTCTCATTCAATGAGAAGAAGTCACTTTTTTACAGCTCTAAAAGGAAAAACATGTAAGGACTCAATTCAATCAGAATTTTGACTTGGAAATATTTGAATACTCTGTCTGTCACTATGTGAAATTTTATATTTGAAATGTTCAATGTTTGTATCTCTAACGTAGCTTTTATTTTATTACTCCGCCAAGAAACGTGGCAGAGTTATGTGACGATCGGCGTATGTTTGTCTGTCTGTTGCCCTGTCTGTTAGCAACATTACTCAAAAACGGACAAACGGATTTGAATGAAATTTCCAGAGAAGCTCAGAAATGACACAAGGACCAAGTGATTAGATTTTGGCAGTGATGTGGCTTATAGTCGGGATCCACGGATTTGTTGACGATTTCTGTATTGCGAGATAGCAGCATGGCATCACTGTAACTACGACAACAAATTAACGCTACGTCAGGTGCCTGCTGACGATCACATGATTGCGATCCTACTGCAAATCCACTGCTGCGGACTTACTGGGATTTATCCATTGGAAATCATACAAGGAACAACTGATTAAATTGTGGGACTGTTTCTGGGTCCCATGAATTCCCGCTGCCCGCTACATATTTAGGCCATGTGATTCGGCATCCGTACATATCGTACACATGCATAACACACACCTGTGCTCGCCGCAAGGTAAAGATTTCATCTGCTTTAAATGATACAACTGAGCAGCCTTGACGGAGTACTGTGCTCTCTGAGTGCTTTTCTTGTTTTCAAAGTTACTGAATTTTTCCTAGGAAACAAACCTCCAAGCTACCACCTTGCTAAATTACAGCACCATTCTGCTTTTCTTTTAGACTTCCTAAAGAAAACAATTTAGCCATAACATGCTCATTCAGGCTACTCATGTTTCAGTGTTGCCTTATGTGAGAGAAAGTAATGTGTGCTCTCCTTTTTAGCTCCTCAATGCCATACAACTGTTTGGTGCCAACCTCGACGACTACCTCCATTTGTTGCTGCCTCCCATCGTCAAACTGTTTGATGCCTCTGACGTGCCCCTACAGGCCCGCAAGTCAGTACTACACATAGTAGTTTCAGTGAGGGATGTAGTTCAAAGTTAAAAGTCATTCTCACTTGGAAATGATTGATTTTGTTTTAATCTGATTTCAAGCATTTAAACACTTGTACCACACAAATGGAAAAATAAGATTAGAGCAGCCTTGTGATATGAGAAAAAATAGCAGCATTTTCTGTATTTTCTTCAGACCAGAAACTTTTTGCCTTTTTTTTCACGTCTTCTTGCCTTTTTTGCAGAGTGTTTTGGAGCAGGCTCTGTCTCTTACTCTCTGTGTCTTACAAATATTTAAGTGAAGCTGAGCATTTTCTGTTTTTCCTCTCTGTCTCAGGGTTGCCTTGGAGACACTTGACCGGCTGACAGAGTCCCTGGACTTCACAGACTATGCTTCACGAATAATCCACCCAATTGTCCGGACACTTGACAGCACGCCCGAGCTGCGTTCCACCTCTATGGACACACTGTCCTCACTAGTTTTCCAGCTGGGCAAGAAGGTAGCCTTAGCCGTCCCTCAGGCTCCCTTTAGATGTAGCTGTTATTGAGTAGACTGCTTCCAGCCTCCCTACTGTTGGCTTCACATGAACTGCATTTTGGTAACCCCCGTTCCCCCAGTCTTTATTACTTCCTGCCTGACTGCTGATGTCATTGGCCATTTGGCAGTGGGGGGTGGTGTTTATAAGAGTGGATGAGGTCACATTTACCCCTGCCTCTCCTCCCAAGCTTCCTTCCCCTCCCTCATCCCTAGACAGGTTCTGGTCTAACCTCAGAACCAGCAGCCCATGTGCAGCCATATCTGGCAACAAATGTGTAGGGAAAGCTTTTGATCTGGGACTCGTGGAGGTTAAATCCAAGTGCAGGATACCCAGCTATTTACTTTATAGTGAAGGGAAGGAGGCCGCAAGACAAAACCACATTAAACGCACGCACACTTTTATTTACTGTCCTTCCCTCTTATTTTCAGTACCAGATCTTCATCCCTATGGTTAACAAAGTGATGCTAAAGCACAGGATCAACCACCAGCGTTACGACATACTCATATGTCGCATTGTTAAGGTAAGTACCGTCAACGTGTCCAGATTAATATATTAAACCTGTGAACTTCAATACCTGCTAACATATTTGAAAGGCATGTTTTTTTTACACCACCACCATTAGAGTCAGCAATTGTACAAACGGAAAGAATCGTCAATTTTTCAAGTGTATCAAGTCAAATGCCATTCGGTCAAGAAACCTAATCCAATCCAAACTTAAAATAGTGATATTTCATCAGATTATTTCTTATTAATTAAATCTAAGTTTGTTTGAAAAAAAAAAAAAAAAAAAAAAAAGCCTAAAATAAATTGTTTGCATCATCCTGACATTGTACAAAACAAAACATTTTGTGCTCCGTGTTGCAACCGTGAAGCCATTTATAGCTCAGCTGTGACCAGCAATCACATGTCAAATATTCATAGAATTTTTTGCTGAACTGCAGGCTGTGTGTACACAGCAGACGGGAGACAAGTATGAAAATCTGAGTAATAAAATGTCTTTTATGTAGAGCAACTGTGTTTGTCCACTATTTCCAACACCTGTGGGCAATTGAAATCATAAATTTTTTTTAATTTATTTTAAGGATTTATGGCCTTATACACACACTTTTTGAGCTCTCTCTAATTCTATCCATAGCTGTGCAGGACTTTATATTGCTGTGAAAAATGAGCCCACAGTGAGTAAAAAATTGTGACAGGAGCAAAAATGCCCAGAAAATGCTTGGAGTTCAGAGGGTTCACACTACACAGATTTCCAGCAATTCTCCTGAATTCATGAGCATATGTACATTGTTTTCTCTTTTGCCTAGTCAGACCCAAATATTATGACCCTTCATGATTCAAAAAGACCACCCATGGTCAAGCAAGATATTACATAATCATAAACAAACCTTTTGTGTACAGAGTACTGCAAGCAAGTCATTACAGTGAGACAGCGGTTTCATGTATGTCATCTCTGTGTGTTTATGGCCATTACAGGGCTACACTCTGGCAGAGGAGGAAGAGGACCCTCTAATCTTCCAACATCGCCAGCTTCGTGGTAACCAAGGTGATGCTCTAGTCAGTGGGCCAGTGGAGGCAGGGCCAATGAAGAAGCTTCACGTCAGCACCACTGCACTTCAGAAGGTTGGGAGAAAATTCTTCTAAAACTGCCTTGTGATTTTTTTTATTTATTTATTTATTTTTTTACACGATAAAAGATAACACACAAATCCAGTGTTTGTTTTATGGGCACTGGGCTAGTGTACAGTACAGTTGTGTACAGTAAACATTCCTGAGAACAATCTCATAGTTTGATTGTGGTGTTAATGCTTGAATCAGCAGACCGGCGATGAATTAAAGGATAAACCTCTACAACTGAGCAGCAGAAGACAATGAATGCAGATGTTCCTTGTGGAGTTCAAGGGGTCACTGAATTGCTTGATGATTATGAAAACAATGTGAATCATTTGCTATTGGGTAAATATCCATGAGAGATTTCCATGTGGACCAACATGACTCCGTGTGCTCCTCGCCAATCATCAGAGCACTAAGCAAGGCAGTCGTTGGGTACAATTCTGTTGCATTCTTTTCATTTTTCTTTTATTTGTATTCTCTTCAAATTTTGATTACCAGTTGTGCATCTGAGCTAGAATATCCAACACACTTTAGCTGAAACTTCTGCTCCCTCTTGGCTCCCAGTCACTCTGAAATGGATTATTTCTGTCAATATTCAGGCTTGGGGTGCTGCCAGGAAGGTGTCCAAAGATGACTGGCTGGAGTGGCTGAGGCGTTTGAGTGTTGTGCTGCTCAAAGAATCATCTTCCCCAGCCCTGCGATCATGCTGGTCACTGGCTCAGACCTACATCCCTCTTGCCAGGTACACTACTGCTGTCATGTCTAGCTTTCTAGCTCACTTCCTCCTCCTTGGAGTCCTCCTTTATACTTATCTCACTTCTTTACTGCTCCACAACTGTGATAAACCGCAATAGCCAAAACCATTCACGTAATTTCCTATAACTTGGAAACAATTTGAAGCTCTGTCTTTGTACTTTGCATCTCCGATTCTGACAGTGTATAGCTGCACACAAGAAGCAGATAGTTTGTGAAAAACAGCATAAATGCTCAGTGAGCTAAGCAACATTCCTTTTGATTATACTGTGGTCATTTTTACAAGCTATAGAATGCTTATGCTACTGATTTGCTTTTATCCCAAATTCTGTAGCGTACTTATGGAAAACATTTAAATTTTAATGTTGTGTCACACAGTGTGCTTCTTTGTTTCACTGTGTAAATTCTGTTTCTGTGGTCCACAGAGACCTTTTCAATGCAGCTTTCCTGTCCTGTTGGTCTGAGCTGAGTGAGGACCAGCAAGACGAGCTCATCCGCAGCATTGAGTTAGCTCTCACCTCTCAAGACATCGCTGAGGTCACACAGACTCTGCTCAACTTGGCAGAGTTCATGGAGCACAGCGACAAGGTTAGCACTACTACATTAAACCATAGAATTACTATGATACAATTTAATCTGAAGAATTGCACGTGTCATGTTTCATTAGGGCTCTTGCAGGTGCAAGCTGCATTTTCAAAATTATATTCAAATTGTTCTAAATTCAAGGTTTTGATTTTACCCAGAGCTTCCACAACTCAGTGATAACTTGACATTACGTTTAGACAATATGCTGGTCACTTCACCATTTCCACACTTTATTGGGTTGACAAGGTAAATTTAAATATATTAATATCAATAGATAAAACTTTGCTCCAGTGAAAATTGATGGCAGTTTTGGGATGTATTAAGGTGTTCTAAATACTTGTTGATCTCACAGAACATGGAAAAAGACTGTACTTACTGGCAAAGTAGCAGTAATTCAAACCTTATCTGTTGTGATGCTGTTTTTATGGAAACAATGATTCTGTTCCACTTGGCTTAATATCTTCAGGCTAAGGTGTGCAGGAAAACATCCAGTGTTTTGAATCTGCCAGGAAAGACAACCAGTGAAACAGATGCTCATTTGCTTTAATGTTTTATGGAGCTACTAATCCCATAACTTCAGCACTTCAGTTTGGATACTTGATTGACGCTGTGCCACGAGCAGCTGTGGCACAGTACTTTAAAAGGCTTTGTTTAAGTAGGTGCTGTGTTGTAGGTTGGACGTTTGCCCAAACTGCAATACATTATACCTTTCAACCGAAGATTATAATAACAAAGCTGACCAGAGAACATTTGAACTGTTACCAGCTGTTACAATAAAAGTAGGGACAGAAGCCTCAGACAGAACACTTAAAGCCCAGCAATACTTTGTTTCTTAAAGCAACTTAAACATGAGGAGAGCAAGCATTTCAAAATAGGAATTTATCTCCTGCCCACTGTTTGACCACACACACATGGAGCTAATTAGTGACGGTACTGTTACACTGAGAACTGAGACTGCTAGTTTGGGTCATGATATAGCATTTCAGCAGGAATCCTTTGCTGTGAGGCCTCAGTAGAATCACATATAATACAAATATGATATTCAGAGCCAGTGGGAAGAAGGGCATGAACTACTCGTTGCCAATCAAGAACAGGAGAGGTTACAGGTATACGTTCCAGATCTTTTTTTTTTTTTTCAGGAAAAACATTATTTTATACAGTTTGTGTTCTTTTCTAGGGCCCCTTACCCCTCCGAGATGATAATGGCATTGTGCTCCTTGGCGAGAGGGCTGCCAAATGCCGTGCCTACGCCAAGGCACTGCATTACAAAGAGCTGGAGTTTCAGAAAGGGCCTTCTCCTCTCATCCTGGAATCTCTAATTAGGTAGGAGGTCTGAAAATCTAACAGGTATTCACGTTCTTTAAATGAAAAATAACCATGGCCTTTACAACTGTGAAACTGTGTGACTGAAACCAATGAGCACTCATTTATTTACATGTGCAGGGCAAATTAAAAAAATCACTATTTAATGCTTCCCTGTAGTCATTTAGCTTTCTAACTTGATGAGTCCCTGGTGATTAGCAGTTATTACGTTTGAAGTTATTGCTCCAAACAAACATTACACTACCCTCTCAGAGTCAATTTTTTATCAAGTAAATAGACATAGAAATTGCGTTATGCATATCCTCCTGTCCCATAACCCTTTGATATCTTCAGTCATCTTTTCCATCCCTTTTTCTCTTCCTTCTTTATTTCTCTGCCTTTGGCATGGCATGGAGAAATCTGTTTTCCAGGCATCTAATTGGACGCTTGCCTCCTTTTCATCTGTGAGTGTCTGGACTTGTGTTTCTCTGGGGCCTGTTTTCAATTTCTCAGGAGCCTTGATGATGATGAATGATGGGAGCTGGTACTCTGGTGTTTTCAATATCCCCATCTGGTTCTCACCTCTCCAGGATTTCCCATAAAAGATCTTGCCGCTAGTGTGCAAAAAGCACTAAGAAAGCCTGCTTTTACTGAGTCGTGGCTCTATTAGGCAAAATGCATCATATCTGATGAACACTTTTGATGACGAGGAGGCATAATGTCTGTTTTAGTACTTGATGAGTCATTGTGTTGTAGAGGACTGTCTTCTTCATACTCTTTCATATGGATCTTTAGTTTACATGTGTGGTAAAACATCTGAATGAGTGTCAGACAATGATGCATTTTTTCTGAGTTGTAACTAGCATGAATTTTTTGAGAAAATCCAGAAAATAGTTATATAACAGTGGTTTGACTATTCTCAGGCCCCATAGCTGAAGGTATGACCAGGAAGTTGGCCACATTTTCCCCATTAATGCTATCAACAGAAATATGTTGTTAATTGACTAATTGGCATACAGTGTTATTGGTACATCATGCAGCGTCTTTATGGATTTATGTGACAGTGAATTGGTTCTGTTTTGTTTTGGAAATTCAGAATTTTGCTTAATCTGATTGAATGATGATGAGGGCAAAAATTACAGTATGGGTAACATTAAGGTTTGTCAAAGTTAACTGTTTCTTAACTAACAGGGTAATTATGAATTTGGTGGTTTCATCACCACTGTAGCAAGTAGAGGTAGACATTATTGCATCTGCGCCATATGTCAATAATATACGTGTAGCCATAATGTTACTGGGCACCATGGAAATTCTTGGAAGTGGAATTTTAAATAAAGTTTAGTATGTTCAGATGTACAGAGGGCTGCAAGCAGTTAAGCAAAATCTCATCTTTTTTGGCCTCTCAAACCAACTTAATGGCATGAGTAGAGCAGAGTACTAGCTTTGCTGACCGTTGGATATTTTATTCAGTTCTTACTTGGCTTGCACTTCACATAGTATAATGTATTGCACTTTACAATAAAACACAGCTCTATACTACTAGTACTGTTCTACTACTAAATAGCAGTAAAACAATATAATGCAATTCTGTTCAACAACATAACAAACTGCAGCCTCAGATATTACCTAAGAGGTGAATCCACAACTCTTCCAGAGGTTGTATTTATTGCAGAATCATTGCATTCCAATTTACTATGACACAGTCTGGATCCTTAGAGTTGTCATTTAACATAATATATATATTTTTAGGTGAGTTCACTTATTGCTGAAGGTGCTAACAGGTCAGCTCCTATTCGCCTTCACAAAATAATCCAATAACGAATGCCACTTTTGGCAGCTATGTTCACTAAAGTTTAAATCTCCTGAAACAAAATCTATTCCATTTGCAGCTGCTGAGTTTTCATAGAGCATGCTAGCCATTAGAACTCCCTTTATGGATGCAAAATTTATGTCAATAGTACCTGGGCTCCCACAGTTGCACTTACTGTTGGCCACTGTTTGAGTTCTATTTTTATTGTTGAGGCCATAAGTTTTAATACTTTAGGCTCTTGAAATAGAAAGACCTTGTCATTTGTCATCATCCAAAGTCTTTTTTAAATACCCCTTTTTCTTATTGGGTGATCTCTTCTGAAGGGAAGAGGTAAATGTCAGGCTGAAATTAGATGTTTACTGTGGCTGAATTTGTCACCTTGTGAAAGGAAGAGAATCTGACCACTGTGCCTGTCTGACTGTCTGCAGGTAGTTGAAGCTTGAAGGAATTCTGTGTTGGCTTTAAGCATAGCAAAATGTTGTTATAGTTTTCAAGGTAATAAACCTCGGGGCGTTTAGCTAGCTGGCAGAGTAGAGAGTGTGTGTGTGGTCTTCATTCCTACATTTGTCTTAGGTTCCTTGGGACCTTTGGCCAGAATGTCAGGGGATGACCTAAGAGGTCTATGGATCAAGGCAAATATGTAGCCATTATTGGACATGAATGGACATGAGGCCTTGACTTGCTTCCAAAGCCCTTTCAGTTTGTCACATTGCAGCTATCCTCTTTAGCCAGCAAGGTGAAGAGAAAAATGTAGAATGATCTGTTTGAGAAAGGTTGGGCACTATGTTTCTTTTAAAAAATATTTTTATTTAATTTTCTGTCACATAAAACAACATAATTACAGAGCTGTACACATTTTACAAATTACACATTTCCATCATGAATAGTTAAAGTTTTACCAAAAAAAAAAACTATGCAGCAACAAGGACATACCTTTGGTGGTTGGTCCTAACCCAGCAACTCTTAAAGATCCACCTATCCTTAATACTTATTGTTGCTTGTATTAACTGAATATAAATCCTACTGCCTTCAAGACAAATGAGAGAAAGAATCTCAATCCAGTAACCTCTAGGGGACAGTGGTAAAAGAGCATCTATCAAAGCTTTTAAAAAATAAAATATTTTACTGATAAATACACAAAAAGAACTACAATTTACAATCAAAACACGGCAAAAACATTACACATTCATCTGACTGAAAAGTGACCAGACCATCACAAACAGCAATTTCAGTCCTCGCTCAGTCAAGGGAAAGCCACAATTTTGTCAAACAGGTATTAGTGAGATCTCTCAGTATTCATGCATGTGATCTTGATCCAGGACAGACAGCTGTTTTCAACCACTTATGGTTGAAAACCCATTGGCCGGACCTTCATCTCCACTTTCTTGAGGGAGTAATTGGACCCGTGCCAGCCATACCAAGTGATCCCATCTGAGTTCTTTGTGTGCTCACCGTAGCGGTAAAATACACCATTCAGATTTGAGTCGGTGCAGCAGTTGTACCAGTAGCCACCTGGGAAGAAGGGAGGGAAAAGAATGAGCCTTCCTGTTAGTTGGAGGAAAATATGTGTGTTATCTACTGTAAGTGACTCTGTGGATTGTTTTGAATTGGTTTGCACTCATAGTTTACCTTTGCGCAGGGAAGCACAGTCATCCACACATTTGTCATTGTCCTTGTTGTTGGTGCTGAAGTTGGTGTTGTTGTGGTAGCGCAAGGAGTCTCCTGCGTTTCCACTATAGTTGGCAAGGAAGAGCTTGTAGCTGTTGAGCTCATTACCCACAGTGAAAAAGCCATACTCAGCATAGCGTGTCCTTCCCTCCCAGTCCTGTGTCGGAAAACACATATAACATGATTTAGAATTAGAAAAACTCACAATATTGGATCTCATGGTCTGTCTCACGCCTCTTAAAGTTAGTTTGATTTATTATGATTTTTTGTTTTTGGCGAGTATTTTTAGCTAAAGGCTATGAAATGGTTTATGCATGCTTACGCTTTTTTTTGATCTTTAATGTTTCAGCCCAAACCTGCATTAGACTGCCATATTTTCCAATACGTACCTCCAGCTCAATCCTGAGCGTACTGGGCTGCCTTGTTAGGCGGAAGATGTTGTCATTGCCTAGCCAGAAATCTCCACGGATGGATCCAAATCCACTTTTGTATTGCTTCCAGTCACGGTTAAAGGATGTTAGGCCAACTTTGCGCCTTTGAATCAGAGTCCAGCCACCTCCATTTGTCTCCATATCACAGAACACCTGAAACAAAAAGACAAACTTTTACCAGGCTGTATTTCAATGCAGAGGGAAAAAAATACAGAAAGAAGACATGATGTACACACGGTTCAAGTGTCACTTACGCTGAGCTCAGGTGTACCCAGAAAGTCATCTTTAGGCAGTTTGTACTCGCCAGAGATCTTGTAGCTCTTGCTGTAGAGTGCTGCACAGTCATATGTGGCATCTGGAAAAAAGAATACGCTAACTTATCCAAAAGCCATATGCACTTTAATGAGCATTTTAAAAATGTAAATGCCGTAAAATGGAGCTTTATGGGTATCTGAGTGATTGGACAGATGCAAACAAATGACCTTTTACCTCCCACTAAAAGCAAAATAGATTAAAACAGGAGATGACATACACAGCATGTTCTGACTTTGCATAGTTCTCCATTTTACCCCTGTCACAGTATGCCATTAATGGGATGAGATATGGAAACTTTCCACTTCTTCTAATCTTTGTGTCCCTTCCTGCTCTGCTACTCTGTCTCTGATTTGCTGAAGTTTTAAAAAGGACTCTGTGTTCTCTTTGCCAGTGTCGTAAATGTAGCCCTGCTAGACCACACGGTTAAGGTATTGAAATAATAAACAACATAATGCCTGGTTAACCACTTCAGGTTCAGGACTAGTGGTGTGTCATGGTGGAAAGGATAGGGCTTTGATCAAAATCTTTATTGACAGCCCTGCAGCTGGGACTCTGTGGCTCCAAATAAATGCTTTTTACTGCTGTGGTATATAATGTGCACTGATGTCTGCCTCACAACTGATTCACAGCAGTTCTCTGGAACCTACAAAGCAATGAACACAGCTAATTATAGTATTTTGCAGTGAAAATAAATGTATAATTTTGTGTGTCCAGAATGGTTTACCCATGTGAGGACTGTTCACATTCCAGTGAAATGATGGTTTATCATTCTTGCAGCTTATTGAGTTTGTTTTGTCAATTTAAAAATAAGCACTTTTCGCAATGAAAAGAGGCTTTTGTAAAATATTAAGACTGCACAATTCAAAATATGCTAAAAAGTTTGGTAAAAAATTATATGTTTGGTGCTAAAATCTTTACCAACAAAAATAGACATGTTCACTGCAACTGTTCAAGAGATTCGAGAAAGTAAGAGACAAAGTCAAAAATATACAAGAATCACTGAAAGGTTTTTTCCCCTTGTATTAATGTTTTGCCAACTCTACTAAGAACTAATTTGTTAATGCAGATTATTTAAACAAAAACTTACAAACACTAAAGCTAAACTTGAACTTATTTATGCAATTTTTGAGAACCTACGACACCAAAAAGCTGCGTGCAAAACTGAAACTAGTATGTCATTCACTTTCAACTCTGGTGACAACAGGTGATAGTGATGATGCTCACCTGATGAAGTCTGAGGGGCAGACTGGAGGGTTTGTAGCTGCATGATCTCCACACGGTTGTTGATCTCTGAGTACTTGCTCTCTGCCTCCGTGACCCGGGCTTCTTGCTGCCGGTTCTGCTGGTCCAGCTCCATTATTTGCCTCACAACATTCATCAAGTCTGTCTCCTGCTTGCGACTCAGCTCCTCGAGGAGGCTGGTCAGATTGGCTACCTGAACTTTGAGAGAGCGCAACTCATCGCAGCACTGAGCCTTGGGTGGCTTTGGAGGTGCCAGTCTCTTCCTGGGATTCTGGGCCCACGTTTCTGCGAGCAAGAGCAATGTAAGCCCCACAGCCACTACGCTCAAATTTATTTTTGCCATTTTCAAATATGAAACTTCAAGATCTTCACACAATCTCAGATTTGTTGATTGCTCTTGGTTTTCTAAAGCAGTCAGGCCCTGTGGATGATTTCGCTGAAACTATCAGAAAGACAGAGGTGTGGACCAGTTGAAGTTGAGCTCTCCTTTGACCAGCTGCTCACCCAGGCTCTCTCTTATTTTCTCGGTGAAGCCCTCCTCTGCCTGAGCGTCTTAAATATTCTGCATATGGGTCCTCCCCCTCCTTCTTGCACCAGTCGCCGTGCTGACCCTCTCTCAACTTCTGGGTGGAGGACCTTTCTCAGCCCTCCTTCCCTGACCCCCTCCACCTCTCGCCTCATCTAACTTTCACTCATACTGCCCACATTTCTCCTTTCTTTGTCAGGTGTTGATGGTTTCTGGGCAGCATTTTTTTGTTGCCTCTGTCTGGAAGAGCAACATATGGAACTGAGGAGACAAAACAAAGGCTACTGTCTGAACCTGTTGAACCTCCGGTACATGTAACTTGTTAGTCTTTGATATTGTGAACTCCTGGAGCGTCTTAACTGTATTTTATTTATATGTATTCAGCAATGCAGAATTAAAACATCTGACTACCTGTTTTGTACTTTAAAGCAGCTGTAGATGATTTCCTTCTGTGTTTTCACGCTTTAATTATCGTGTTAATGACAGATTTTACTATGTCCTTGGGGTGGACCATTTCTTCAGTAAATTTGGTCTTCACATGCCAAGAAATGTGTGAAGTCTCTAAGTACTCTTAATTGCAGGTTAAGTGTTCTCTTGATGCTACCCTTTTTTGGCAGATGTTGAAGCAGGAATGTTTTCCGCTAAGCCTGTCAGCATTAAATTTCAAAGCGGTGTTCGGGAAAGGAGAAAGGCTTACTGTAATCTTCAGGATAATATTTGACCAAAATATATTTTGCATTAAGTTGGAAGGAAGGCCAAGTCTGAATATGCTGTCTGCATGTGTAAGGCCTCAGCATTTAGCCATAACACATGCACTGTGTTTTTAAAGTAGTTGAAATGGTGTACTGTTACCCACTAGAGAACCACAAAGCAAGAAAATGAAGTGATTTGCTTGTGGCTTTTATGAATAGCAGAAGGAAATGTCTACTTTTATTTTCTCGCAACGTATGATAAAGCACGGACAACACTGGCAGTTCTCATGTTTTAAAATCATTTGCAAATTGTAGATTGAAAAGCATAGGAAACATTCCAATACATCAAACATATATTACTCATTAATATTGCAGCTTTTCTTTTCAGAGCAAGTTTCATCTGAGTCATTATGCCATTCTGAGTTTGGTAAGAGCTCTGTACAGTGGTCTCTATCACATTAGACTTACTAAGTACCTCAGTGATTTTTGTAGTGTAGTACACAGAGTTTAAGGGATAAAAACTCCTGAAAGCAAACACCTGAGCCCTCAGTAGGGTCATTGCATTTGGAATTTGGAGCCAAGCTTTAAACACCTCTGTCTGTGGAAGATGAAAAACAACCTTTGGGCCAGTGAATGTTGAACTTGAAATGTTAGCTGGTGGTTGGAACCAACAAAAACAATCTGCTGCTGAGCATGGTATGGCGTCTTTGCATGTTGCCATTATTGACCGTTATTAACTGCAAGTTCTTGCTTCTGTATTGTCTTCCGTTTTAAAATTCCAACATGCCAGTCACGGGATGGGGTTCAAAATAACGCCTTTGTAAACATCAGGAAAGTTTTCTCAAGTTTCCTCTCTGTGGAGTTTTTGTTTTTTCAGAGCTGCCCTGAGGAGCTGCCAGCCCTGCCAATTTAAAGGAGGTACCTTTGGAGATTGGGCTAAAGGTGTAGTTGTAGGGTGTGGGGGAGTGCTGGAATATGCATTGGGCATTGAATGTCTGTTGAGTCTATGTGTAATGATTGCCATGCAGTGTGCATGCTGTAATACAGGGAATTGTGCATAACTGAGACATAGCGGAATCAGAACATTCCTGTCAGTTTTTATTTGAGCTTAAAGGCTTTTCCCTTCTCCACATGCACAGGAGTGAACAGTCTGGAAAAGGCAAGGATTGAGATGTTTTTGCATGTTTATAGATGATAAATAACATTGACAATACAAATCTAAAGCACAGTAGGTAGCATTTAACAACACTGAGCTGCTCTTTTCAAGTCTTAAGAAAAATGTCTAATTTAAAATTTTTGCCAAATATGAAACAACAGTTACAGTCTATATAATCTATATAATCAAGAAGCTTTCAGATGAACTGCAGACTGTTTTTATAGTTTATATAGGCAAAAGTATGGAAACAAGCTCGGAATTTTTTTCCAGTATTAGTAACAACTGTGGGGACTTGAAATTATTATTTTTTTAAAAATAAATAATCAAAGAAAATCAGCTTTCTTTTTTGTTATGATTTATGGCGTTCTATTGCACAAAAAGACATTTTTTGAATTCTCTCTACTTCGAGCCAGAGAATAATGATCCCACAGTGAAAACAGGAGCAGAAAATGGCCAGAAATTGCTTGGGGTTCAGAGGGTTAAGGGTTACACAATTTTTCAGTTGTATGAAATAAAGTAATGTCTAGAAACACAAAGCTGCAATCTGGTGCAGATCACGAATGAAGACCAAAAACAAAGGCTGACACATTTTCCCTGATCTACCAAAATCTTACATAATGTCGCACCACCAGCTTTGCCTTTTATTCAGAAAAGCTCGGGCTCCTTGTGTCCCTCCAGCCAAATGTTTGGAACACATCCCTCACTTATTCTCACTTCAGACGAATCAGACAAACAAATGAGACAGTTCAGCTTGTCCTGCTCACCATCATCTTTGTATCATGGGAACTGCGGTTTGGACAACAAATAAGACATGGCTTTCTTCAAATTCCAATATCTTACATAATTATGGTATGGTCTGCTATTGGGTTGATGTGTCAGTGTTCTTGCAAAATCTTTCATTATACAGTGCTTCTTTTTCCCATTGTGTCCTGTGAATGTTGCTGGCCATTCTTAAGAAAGGGTCATTGCTTTGCGATTTCCTTTTTACTCGGTGCAAGCTTTTTTTGTTGTTGTCATGAATCTTGACATGTGGTTTGAATTTCCTTTATTTGTTTGATTTGTAAGAAGCATATGGGACTAATAAGCCATTGGACCTAATTGTACAAGAATATTGGAAAGATAATATCCTGCCTTCATGTATAGATTGCTGCAAGGTCTTAATTGTCTGACAATTTCTAAAATCTGATTAGATCCTAGACATGGTCTGTCTCTTGATTTCACTCATTTGTCAAAAATCACTGCAATAACTTTCCATAATGCTGCAGTTAGTTCCAGTATCTGTATAGCTCCTTCACGTGTATCTGCTGGTGCTTTCAGCATAAAATGGCAAACGAATGTGATGATCAGGACATTCAGATTGAATTGAATTACCAAATAATGCTATTGTCAGTGACTTATTATATTTTATAGTCTTGGGATGATTACGATCAAGGTGAAATTATTGAATGTCAAACTAGTTAGGCTAACTATTTTTTATTTATGATTTGTTATATATAACCGAGCCACACTAGAAAGTAGTTATATTTGCTACTCAGCTCGCTGCACAGGCACAGCAAAAAGTTTACAGGTGTTGCATTTAAAATGACATGAATGTTTGCTCTGTTTTTTTTTTTTTCATTTTTGACTCTGGTCCTGTCTAAATGTTATTTTTACTATTCAAAAATACAAAATCTGATGGTGCATAGTGCTTGCTGACCTCTCTGTAAATCTTAACTTTAAGTCATTGATGTGCGTCAGTGTCTATTGGAAAAATGAGGATAATTTGCCTTCCTGGATTTTCTCACTGCTGTTACTGCTCTATGAGTCACATCTCACTCTCCAGCAATGCTTCCCAGAGGCATCACTTTCCTCTGGTCCTGGACTCTGTCATTCAATGCTAGTATACGATGGTTCAGCCGAATGCTATTTTATACCTTTAGTATCGTGCTGTTTTTTCCCTCCAAAACAGCTTCTTTAAACCCTATTTACCCAATAACCATGTCTCACCAGGGTCTGTGTGAAGAATGCAAGGCTCCTCTTAACATTAGAAGTATTCACTAAACTTTAACCAAAGCTTCTTTATATGACTTCCTCGGAAAGTTCACACATTTCATTGAATAGAGTTTTTCCTTTGCCCTTTCGGACAAAGTTAAACACCCTGCTGGGCTAATTGCAGTAGTCATCTATCTTCAATAAATGGGAGCCAACAAAACAAAAAGTGTCAAGCTGAATATGCTCACAGGCTTTTTCTGTCCTCTGTAAATACTCAGGAAAAACATACTGTGATAAAACAGTGACCACAGGGGCCAAACTGTGAGCTGAGTACTCATGGGTTCAATTACAGGAAAGGCAGGAGGTGAAAGCAGGAGCCAGTGGATTCCAGGGCTTCTATCTCAAAACTTTGAATTATATAATCTTCATTAACTGTACCCTCTTCCACCTGTCAGCTCTGTCAGCACAGAACCACCTCATTTTGAATTATGCACATTTTGCTGTCAGTTTGGCTTTGTTACGACCCAGCTGTCTAGGGTAACCGGACAGTAACTGCTGAATTCCAGAATGATGGGTGGAATTTATTTTTAAAGGTGGTAACAAAAAATAGAATTCAAGGGGGTTACAAAACAAATGGGTGCTACTGAGACAAAAGTATTAAACATAGCCGAAAGCAACCCTCTCTATGAAGTTGATGTCACAAAACGGACAAAACAAAAGATAACAGATACAAAGAAAACTTGAAACCAAAATACAAGGCAGCCCTAACTAAAACTAACAATGAACTTTCTCATCGAATTTGTTCACAGGTCACAGGCCTCTAGTTAGCGTCTACCCCCACACGCGCACTAGACAAATATTCACAACTAGTCACAAATGTTCACAAATGTTCAGTGGCAGCTCAACCTCTCTGACTACGAACTGCCGCCTAACGCTGGCATGAATGAGCCTTTTAAAGTCCACCTGGCACCATGATCGGACGAGGCTCTTGTCCAGGACCAATCTATCTACGGCTGTAGGCGGGGCAAAACCATGGAGGTGGTGCTGATAAAGGTGTTTTACCGGCTCGCAGCTGTTAATAATAAAAATCATAACAAAGGAAGAGGAGCTTATTTAAAGGCATTATATTTCATTGAAATTCTGAGTATTTACTGAACTGTTAACTGTTTAGAATAACAAAACATATCAAAGCTAAAAGTAACAAACAAATATTCTAGCCCCTAATAACATCTGAGCCATTTAATGTCAGGTTCTTGCTGATACCAAGTCCTAGACAGATATCATTTATTCTAAAAAATACAGTTGTACAGTGCACCCTTTACATTAATGGCAATGGAATCAATCCAATATACACTACCGCTCAGAAGTTTGGGATCAGCCAGACAATTTCATGTTTTCCATGAAAACTAACACTTGTATTCATTTGCTAATATAATTGCACAAGGGGTCTCTAATCATCGATTAGCTTTTCTATACGATTAGCTAGGACATTTCTAAGTGACCCCAAACTTTCGAATGGTAGTGTATATGCTTGACAACAGAAAGGCTCTGTAATGCATTGAAAAAAAAATGCCTGCATCAAAGCTGTTCCTTAATGTTTGTTTTCTTTTACAAAATGGGTAAGTAAACAAACATATTATGGTTCCTCTTAGTGCAACATTGATTTTTGTTTTCAAAACAAAACAACCAAGCAAATAAAATAAAATGTAATTCATAAAAAGCTCTGATCACAATTCCTTTGGTGCTGCATTGATACTGTAAAACTAGAACACTCAAAATGAGTAATACAGTCACAACTCCACTTTAAAGGGGTGTAATAGATTGATTTCAACATTCACACACTTGGTGCAGCATTGTAATAAAGCTAGTATACTAAAATGAACAACTGGAATGTCAGTTCCACTGGTGGTAAAGCCCACAGCAGTCACAGCTGATAAAATACCTCATAGGTGGCCAGATTTGTCGTAAAGCTCAGGTGCTGTGAAAAAAGTGCTATTTTGAATCACGAGCAAATTATGGCAGTTTTGTCTTTTCAAACAAAAACTCCTCAAAACGTCAAAAACCTACACTGTGTGTTGCTTTTGTGCAACCACTGAGTTACCTGAGTGAACTGTTCCAGCGAGTGTCAGCTTTTTGAGTGGCATATCAAACTAGTAGTATTGAATGCAGCTCTGTTACTACTGCTTTGAAATCCTTGTATTGTGGATAGAACAAGTGTTTGTATAGTTGGATTGCTTCCATTTTTCAGTTTGAAATATTTCAACTCAGGATCAGGGTATTTGCTGATGAGTTCAAAGATGCTTTGATTGGCCCTGATCCAGATTATTTAAAATGGTTCAGGACGTTCCTAGTAACACTTTCATTTTTATGTTGGACTATCATAATGCCATAATGGAATTGGTAGTCTTTGTAGATGATAATAATTATATATATATATATATATATATATATATATATATATATATATATATATATATATATATATATATATATATATATATATATATATATATATATATATGCATGTTTATGTGTCGTTGTACTCTGAACTGAAAGCATAGGACAAATGAAGTTTTAAAAAAATCAATGTAGAAATCAAAAAGTATTCTAAATTTTGACTCATCCAAGTAGCCACCTTTGGCAGATACAACAGCTGAATACTCGTGGCATTCTTTCCACAATGGAAAGTTCTTCCAACTTTTCCATAAATGTGTGGCACTTGTAGGTTGCTTTGCTTTCACTCTTCTGTGCAGCTCGTCCCAAACCAGCTCCATGGGGTTTAAGTCTGGAGACTCTGCTGGACACTACATGTTTTCAAGCTCGCCACCTTGTTCTTTTTGTCAAGGTAGTTCAGGCTTAGCTTGGACTTATATTTTGGATCATTATCTTGCTGTAGGATGAATCCCTGACCAACTAGAAACATACCAGAGGGTACTACATGGTGCTGCAGAATGCTGTAGTAGCCGTTTTGGTTCAGGGTACCTCTCACTCTGTACAAGTCACCAACCTTGGATCCAGCAAAACAGCCCCAAAGTCTAAGAAATGGCTTTCTTGCTGCAACTTATTTAATTTGAACTAAATAATTCATGGCAAAGTCTGAAATGGACAGGAATCAGAGTGACATGTCTGATCATGTATCTAAGCTTTTATAGATTTACCATTGAATGAATGGCATCGTAACCTTGGACACCTAGGGCTAGTACAAGTTACCATGAATTCGAATTTCAAAATAATATAGTGGACAATGATCTGCAACTCTGTTAAACCTGGTCACGTATGGGGGTCAAATAAACTGTTCCATATTTTCCATAATGAGGGACACAGTATGCACCAAGGCATTCTCCAGTTCTCGGAGTGGCAGACTTCATGTCCTGGCAGATCATCCAGAGGTCCGGTGGCTTAAGCTGGTGATGGCTACCAGGTGGCGTCTGTTGTCATACAGTGGATGCAGGCCAGGCGAGGGCCGTCTCCTCACCACTGCACAAACCAGTAGCTGGGACAAACAGTACTGCAGGGGAAGAATGTGGATTATTCACTATCCCTTTAGAATAGTTCTCCTTGGTTTGCGTAAGCACAGTTGGCCATGTGCCATTGCTTCAAAGAGACATTTCGTGACACTGGGATGTAAAACAGTTGTGTCACAAGGCAGAAAACAAAAACCACTTGAATCAACATTTAGAGGCCTGATCTTTTTTTTCTGCCAGCCATTAAGAGTTATTAGCTTAGAGTGTGATCTCAGGCATTTTAGTAGTTGATTACAAGCATTCATTACTTCCTTGTCTATATCCAGGCATGTAGAATATATTCCTCATCTACCCAGGTTAAGTATAAACACTGTATATGTGAAAACTTCGACCTAACAGATGGTTGACCAACAGATGCCGGTTTTCTGTTTACAACTCGTGTAATCCTTCTGTTTAAATGAGATCACGGGACCCACTGCTTGTTTCCATTGTTTAGAACAAAAATCATTTAGAGCATAAGTCAATTACAATTGAACAACGCAAGATGAGTAGATCAAAGAACTGACATATTTCACTGGAAATATTTAATGGATAATTTGACTGACATTGTTGACAATATGTAGTCTGAGGAAACACAGAAGCATTGTTTATGGAACTCTTTTTCCACATAGCAACAACAGCATGCCAGTGACGTAACTGTCAGGCTTTGTTTTTTCTTGGGCCACTGGAGACGCTTTGTTCTGTTGGCCTCTTGACCTGAAGGTGAGGAACCCAGCAGACACATTCTGCAGCAGTGTCCCAGTGTGGTGATAGTGTGGTGTTAGCATGGATGGAATGGTTTCTCCGGCTGATGTCTCAATGGCCCCCTAACAAGCCTGACTTGCTGGAGAAAAAAGAAAAGCATAAAAATGTCATGTAAAGTTATGTAATTGTCAGCTTACCTATTTTTACTAAAACTACTGAATGTACATTCAACAGGGACGTTTTTGTTCATTTGGCATTATGTGCAATAGCTGTCAACTAAAAAAGGTGCTGCATTTCAAAGCATTGGTTGATTTTGGTCATTTCAAATAAATAGTTTCAAAGTTTCTCTATCATGCTGCAGCATCTGCTCCGTAATGAAACAACCACCCTTTTGTCTTGGTGTTTTTGGAGAAACAAGAGACAGTGGGCTAGTCCTATGGTGTCAGAGAGAAGTTCAAAGCTCTTTTAGCCACACTCATCCCAGGATAATCTGGAAGGAAGTGGGTGAAGGAGGTGAACACTTACTTTGCCCCTATGCTTATCTTATGCAGTGATGCACTGCTGTCTTTTAATACAGATGACGAGAGGATGAAAAGATCTGTCTGATCATAACAGCATGTTGCTCATTACTCAAAGATGTGCACATGCCACACTCGAGGATTTATGTTGTGCTTATGTCTTAGAAGCTTTGAGTTTGGGTTCTCCTTTTAGATGATGATGAGTGACTCTGTTCAAACATGGCATTGTTTGTGAAGATATTGTCAGAATGAAGAATGGTGTGTTGGTTGTGTCATTTATATAATGGTTTGAGATCTCTATGTTATAATTTGGCTTTTTAAAGATTATACATGTTTAGACCTCTTCAGTCCTTTCATTTTTTTGGTTTTCTTAGTTTATTTTATTGCCTTATGTGAAGCACATTGATTTATCTCTGTGTTTTAAAGGGACTGAACAAATAAACCTGCCTTACTGTGACTCGTTCACCTCTGATTCATGTGTCAACAGTGAGTAGTGGGGGGCACTCGTGTGCATGTGATGGAGTAGACGTGTTTTGCCAGTGCTCCTCTCAGAGGTTCCAACAAAAGTTCAGTAATACCGCAAATATCAGCACACAGGCTGACAAAGTGTGTCTGCTCCCTATATTAGCAAATGGATGAACCACAATGCTGAAGTCTCAAGTTTCCAACAAGGCAAAAGCTGTTGACAGCCAAGTCACTGGAGCTTCCACTAATGCTAAGGCTTACGTTAACGCTGATACTGAAGACAGGCCTGTTAACTCTCTTACCAGCTTGGAGAAACCACCGGACTATGCCATGCTATGTCGTGTTATCAACAAGCATTTTGACGCATTTTAAGCCAGCTTTCAGACACTCACAACAATGCAAGCCGAACTGCAGGTCTGTACGGCTAACAAGAGTTAACAATTTGCCACCATGAAGCATGGCTGCAGGAGCTAGAAGCTAAGTGCTCAGAACTAACTACCTAAAACAAACTACTCCACGGCAAAGTACTAGACCTGGAAGCTAACACCCAGAGATGCAACATCAAGATTGTGGGGATACTAGAGGGCGAGAAGAATGGTAAATCCGCAGAATTTGTTTCCAGTTTTATACCCAAGCTGCTTGGGGAGGAAAACTTCCCACACCGATCAAAGTAGACCGTGCACATGGCTCTCTCCAGCCAAAGCCAGTGGCCAGTGACAGGCCACGAATCATTGTCGCCTGTATCCATCTCTTTCAGGCAACAGAGTCAGTTTTACACCACGGTAGACTGCATGACATGGAGTGTAAAGATAACACAGTTTTGATTTTCCCCGATTACACCAACGAGGTGATGACACAACACTGAGCCTTTCGGGATGTGATGCAGTTGCTGCGTAATGGAGGAATCAAACACACCCTGTGATACCCGGCTAGACTGCATATTTATCAATGCCACACACTTGACAGAGAAGCACCTGTGATATTCAGCTATACAAAAGAGGCAGCGTGAAGAAATTTAATTACTACACTGCTGGCTAACCCGCTAAACAAACATTCGTCATCTATCGTTCACCCTTATCATACAGGGTTTATACCAGGCAGGTTTTCCTATTCCAATGTAAGGCGCCTTCTTAATGCCATTTACACTGAACACACTGAACAGTACCAGCGGAGCAGCTATTCTAGCTCTAGATGTGCAAAAGGCTTTCGATCAGGTTCAGTGACTCTATATGTTTGAAGCATTACGTAGGTTTGGATTTGGCAGTTCACATATGCGAACCCAGGGTGCTCTAATCTAACGAATGGCGACAAATCAGCTTTGTTCTCTCTTCACCACTCTATCCAGCAAGTCAAGTCAGCTGATTTGCGACCATCCCTTAGCTGCGAAAAGAAAAGACAGGCACCTAGTGTCCAGGTGGACTGGTGAAGGGTTGTCACACTATTAATTGTGTAGAGCCTGTTCACTTGGTTCCTATTTTTTCTTGTCAAAAAATGGAAAATGCTGAAAATAAAGTCTTAAAGGAACAAAAACAGCGAGTAATACAGTATCACTTTGTTTTGAAACTCAGTCATGGTGTTTGCAAGTGTCCATGGCTGATGTCTGAATGGGATTGTCGTAACTTTTCTAGGAAAACAGCTAGTCTGTGCTAAGCTGATCACTGTGATACAATGAACAATTCAGAATATTTTGAAACTTACAATTTCTCCAACAGAAGAGTTTTAGAATTAAGGGGGAAAAATGACTGTATTGTACATCGTAACCATCTAAACCCCAAGACCTGCTGGCAGGCTTGAGGGACATGTTTTCTTTAAAAAAAAAATCTCAAAAATATCACTATTTATAGGATCCAGAAACTTTAAAACAGACAGGTGACCAACTTTTCATTAGAAAACTTCGCCAAATCTAAGATTAAAATTATGTTTTATAGAAATCGCTTTATTCTAAATGTGTCATTTAAAGAGAAACTGTTTGCTCTATCCAAATTCTTTAAAAACTAAAGATGCTCTCGTAATCATTTTCTGAGAAAATGCAGGTGTTGCTTTAGTTTCAGCACTTCAGTAACATTTTTTTTTGCAGTTTGCATTCTTACTTGACATATTTTCTCATAAGTATTAGTTCATCTTGGCATTTTCAAATGCCATTTTTCCTGGGAATAGGTTGTTTCAGAGACAGAGGTTGTTTCAAGAAGTGTTCCCAGCTGTAGTCTGCTAAGACAACTTCTGCGCAATGGAAAAACCTCCCCCAAAGTGCTAGATAGTTACGTTCTTTCTGCCTGGGAGTATTGTTGATTGCATTTTGGCTGCCCTGTAAATGAATAGTTCTGTTGTCACAAAGGCCCGAGAAGTGTCAGACAGCCAGTATCGTTTTTCCATTCTGCATGTATTAAAAGCATTTGCTGTTTTGAATTCCATCAGTCACATGAACGGATTCATACTTTGTAAATATCTAAATTACTGCTTACAGCGCCCAGATAGCTCAACTGGTTGAGTGGGTGACCCACGAACACAGGCTATATTCCCCGACACAGCGGCCTAGGTTCTATTCTAGCTCACGGCACTTTGCTGCAGGCCTTCTCCACATTCTTCTCTCAACTTTCCCGTCTGCCTCATGAGCTGTCTAATAAAGCCAACAAAAGGCCAAAAAAAAACTTAAAAAATAATAAATTATTGCTTGCAACAGCCTTTAGCCAAACCAAAAATGTTACACTGTGTATTGGAAACTTTTTCCCTTGTTAAATTACACCTCTCCCACCTGCACTGGATCAACTACGTCTCATCATACGTCATGACCATTTCTATAACTTCGACCAAGCCATCAAAATTATGCATGTGTGATATCCTCATAATGAACCTGACCTATGGAGTTGATTTAAAGTTTTTCAGGTCAACGTCCGGAAAACATGCAATTTCTGGGCTTTTCTTCCTCTTGTCACAATTTATTTACTGTGAGCTCATTTTTCACTGCAATATTAAGTCCTAAACCTCTATGGAAACAGCACAACCATGGATAGAAGTAGAGAGACGCCACAAAGGTCTGTTGTGCAGTATGACACAGTAGAAAAAAGCCATAAATCATGAAGAAGAAAAAATAAAAGTTGAATTTCTTGATTACTCACCTGATTATTTATTTTACAAAAAATGGAAACTCTGAATCTTTTTTTTACCACTTGCATTTTACTACTTACATTGTAACTTAGTTCCATACTTTTCTTGCTGTAATGTAAAAAGCAGTTGAAAAGTCAGATTTTTTGTCACAACTGTTAGATTCAAGGTTGCACCAAGGAACCCCCCTCCCCTGAATCTGGGTAGAGCAAATTATTTTATTCTTACTGGTTTTTTTTATATAAAATATGCACACTAAAATTAATTTAGTGAAACGTGACAATTTTAAGCTTGAATTTGGTTAAGTTTTCTCAGAATATTTAAGAGAGCAGAGTAGTTGATATTGACTATTCAATGATTCCTTCTGTTTTCATAATTCATGACTGATGAAAAGTGCAATTTTAGTTATTTTTTTCAAAACAAAATATACCTTTCAAACTCGCCACTGGTTTGGGATTTACAGGGGTAATTGTGCTTTCCTTGACAATACAGCAACACAGATGTACACGTGTGGACAAAATTGTTGATACCCTTCTGTTGAAGAAAGAAAACCTACAATAGTCACTGAAATAACTTAAAAATGGATGGGAATTAGCCTTTTGCTAAATCTGACTTCTTTACGGCGATCTTGTGTGAACTATTATGAGATTGTACGTTCATTAATATGCACTGTCCACGTCCAAAAAGAAAAAGAAACTGACAAAAGTAATTATCAATCTAAATTTTATGAAAATTAATTAATGAAAATTATACATTGCTTTTGAATTGTGGTTCAACAGAATAATTAAAAAAGAAAAACAAACTTATGAAACAGGCCTGGACAAAATTTATGGTACTTTGAACTTAATATTCTGTTGCATAACCTTTTGAGGCAATCACTGCAATCAAGTGATTTCTGTAACTCTCAGTGAGACTTCTGCACCTGTCGACAGTTATTTTGGCCCAACCTCATGAACAAACTTCTCCAGCTATCTCAGGTTTGAAGGGTGCCTTCTCCAGACGCCATGTTTCAGCTCCTTCCACAGATGTTCAATAGGATTTAGATCAGGGCTCATTGAAGGCCACTTCAGAATAGTCCAGTGTTTTGTTCTTAGCCATTCTTATGGAGGACCCATGACCAAGACCAAGCTTTCTGACACTGGGCAGCACATTTCTCTCTAGAATACCTTGATAATCATGAGATTTCATTGTACCCTGCACAGATTCAAGACACCCTGTGTCAGATGCAGCAAAGCAGCCCCCGAACATAACAGAGCCTCCATGTTTCACAGTAGGGACAGTGTTCTTTTCTTTGTATGCTTCATTTTTGTGTCTGTGAACATAGAGCTAATGTGACTTGCCAAAAAGCTCCAGTTTGGTCTCATCTGTCAAAAGGACATTTTCCCAGAAGCTTTGTGGCTCATCAGTATGCATTTTGGCAAATTCCAGCCCCCTTTTTTATGATGGTGATTGGTGTCCTCCGCAGTCGTCTTCCATTAAGTCCGCTTTGGCTCAAACAGTGATGGATGATGCAGTTTGACACTGATGTACCTTGACCTTAGAGTTCACCTCTAATCCCTTTGGAAATTGTTCTGGGCTGTTTGGTTACCATTCATACTATGTGTCTCTTCAGCTTGTCATCAATTTTCCTCCTGCAGCCACGTCCAGGGAGGTTGGCTACAATCCTGCGGATCTTAAACTTGTGAATAATATGTGCAACTGTAGTAACGGGAACATCAAGCTGCTTGGAGATGGTCTTATAGCCTTTACCTTTAACATGCTTGTCTAGAATTTTCTTTCTAATCTCCTGAGACAACTCTCTCCTTAGCCTCCTCTGATCCATGTTCAACGTGGTACACACCATGTCACCAAACAGCACAGTGACCACTTTTCACCTTTAAATAGGCAGACTGATTGATTACAAGTTTGAAGACATCTGTTAGGCTAATTACAGGACCCACCTTAGTTTAACATGTCCCTATGGCCAATTTCAATCTTTTCTGGGGATACCATCACTGGTGAAGCCCAATTTTTCCTTTGTGGGCTTTACATACATATTAACCTCTGAGATGGGAATAGTCTACAATTTTCTCACTGATCATGCTCTCTTTTCTCAACAAACAGCCAAGACCCTTTATAATAGTTGAGTGATGGGGGTTGGGGATTGTTTCATTGGAGTGCAGGGGATTTTCTCTCCATCTTGCACTATCAATTGTTATTTATGATTAAGAGTTTTATATTTGAAAAGAAAATCTATTTCTCTCCTCCCTCTTGGTGCTTTTTGACTCAAGGTAGTAATATCAAATGTATTAAAGGATTCCAAACCTACTGTATGCAAGGTGGCTTAGAATTTGAAATATGATGAATCGTCTGTGTTGAAAATTTTACAACATGCCTCAGCCTAAGCCCCAACTGAGAGATTCAAACAACATTTTTCATTAAAATACGCCCAAAACATAAACACCATTTTCGTTTTATAGCTGTTGGCCACATAAATGGCAGTGTTGCAGAGTTGTATTTCATCAGTCAAAGGGGCAATAAAAATTCCCAGTCACAAAGTCAGCTCAACAGTAAAGATGTCCTTTCTGTATTTGTCCAAGGATGTGAGCAGTCAAGGCATATGATCTGCACTGATCCTGCAGAATGTTATTGAGTTCTGTCTGCAACTGTTTTGTTTATACACTGCCTGTCCAAAATAAAGTTGCCACTTTGATTTAACTAAGCAAATAGGTAAGAGCCTTCAATTGGATAGTTACTGCAGTGATGAAAATGTTTCAGCAGGCAACAATTTATTTAACCCTAACTGATGCAGTGACAAGCTTCTCATTTCTGAAAAAACATGTTGGAAGACCTATCCTGTGGTCGTGGAAAGGTTGTTAATCTGTTTCAGAAGAGTGAAATTATTGGCCTGCATCAAGCAAAGAAAACGACTAAGGAGATTGCTGAAACTACTAAAATGAGGTTAAGAACCACCTAATGCATTATTAAAACGTGGTCGGTAACAAAGTCGCAGATGATCGTAGGAAATCAACAGGTGAATTCATGGCTATGTTTAATAGTGAAAGTAAGAGTATTTCCACACGCACAATGCGAAAGAAACTTAAGAGATTGTGACTTAATAGCTTTGTAGCTCCAAGAAAACCACTGATCAGTGAAGCTAATCAGAAAAAAAAGGCTTCAATTTGCTTGGTAGCATAAACAGTGGACCATGGAGCAATGAAAGAAGGTTGTGTGGTCTGATGAGTCCAGATTTACCCTGTTCCAATGTGATGGGTGCATCAGGGTCAGAAGAGAGGTGGATGAAGTGATGCACTCATTATGGCTAGTGCTTACAGGCCTGTAGGGGTTAGTGTTATGATCTGGGGTTGATCAGGTTCAGCAACATTATGTTCCCAAAGAATGAGGTCATCTGACTACCTGAATATACTGAAAGATCAGGTCTTTCCATCAATGGAGTTTTTCTTCCCTGATGGCATGGCCACGTTCCAAGATGACAATGCCAGGATTCATGGGGCTCACATTGTGAATGAGTGGATCAAGGAGCATGAGACATCATTTTCACATGTGGATTGGCCTCCACAGAGTCCAGACCTCAGCCCCATTGAGAATCTTTGGGATGTTCTAGAGAAGACTTTGCACAGTGGACTCTCCCATCATCAATACAAGATCTTGGTAGAAGATTAATGCAACTCTGGACAAAAATAAATGCTGTGACACTGCAGAAGCTTATGGAAACATTGCCATGGTGAATGTGTGTCGTTCTCAGAGCCATAGGCAGTCCAATGAAATATTAGATTGTGCAACTTTTATTTGGGACAGGCAGTGTATTGTAGTCTATCAGGCCTTTTGCAAAAGTGGTATCAAGGATGTTCCCTTCCGAACTACTGTGGACAATAACAGCATGCCTCGACCTCATTTAGGGTTTAGAATTAAACCTGAAAAATGATTGAGGATGCACAGAATATTGCCTGAATTAGATGGTAAGATGTAATAAATACTGACAGTTTAAGAGTTTAGAACCTCAGCTCGAGCTCTTTATGGTGATGTCTCCCTGCCTCACGGGAAACTAATCAGAGAAAGTTTTGGAAGTGCGCAAAACAGAGGCTTGACAGTGATCTCAATAAGTTTTCTGCTTGCTAATAAGTTGTAATTTGAGAACGTTGTGTGAGCCTTGTCATCTGGTTATATTTAGACTGTGTGTGCTTGGAGCTGGAAGCCATATGGTTTCAGCCGAGGGACAATGAAATCTCCTGGGTCTGCAGGAGAGAAAGCCCTTATTCTGATTTGTCTTCTCAGATAAAACCACATCTGGGCAGCTTTAGCATACTTCAGCAGCTTGTGTGTGGTGGGATACAAGAGGATCACTGTTCTTTTGGTATCTAAAAGTTGATTATTTGACAACAGAAGAAGTCATTTGTAGACCTAATTTAAATGATCAAGTGTACACAACATTTCCCCACGACATAGTCGGTGTTATTCAAAGTCCTGGGTGGTAGTTACTTAATTGGTTGCTAAAACACTGCGTGGCACTTTATCAAGCTCCATGAGAGTCACAGACAAATGCTTATTTACCAAAATGAGCTCATTTTCTCATGTTATGCAATCACACTCTGTCTAATTTGATTTCCTTGAAGTCGTGAAGTCTTACTCCCGCCGTCATCTGTTTATATCAGCAGCTTTCCAAAACATCTGAAATGATCTTGCAGAGTAATGTTCATTGTTCTGCAAGATCTGAGGATAAGATGTGTATCTTGCTTGGTTTAATAAGTAACAGAATTTTATTAAAGTTCTAAAGACCTTGGTGTAACTTTTATGGAAATTTGACTATTATACACTGTTCTGCTTTACCAAATCTCCAGACTGTCATTCTGTCGTTAAATAATCTTGTGTTACGTATAGAAACATTGTCATGAACAGTTCTACAGATTTTAATTGAAAAAGAAAAAACTGCACTGACTTTATTTCACAACACAAAAAAAATTGAACAGGTCACAGAAATGTGGTCTTTTGTCTTCAGCTATGTGCAAGATTGCTCCTGTTGTGATTTTTTTGTTATTTTACCTATCATCGTGCAGGCCTGTATCAGCAGGTCACTAAGCTTTGGCATGACCACTTGCTGTGCCATTTCATCACATTTTTTGCCCTTTACCCTGTTTCAGCCCAGGTTTCTAACATATATGCTTGAATATCCTTCATCAACTTTTGCCTGCTGTCCTCAGGAACTCCACTGCATACCAGCACTCTTCAAACGCTACATTTTACAGATGTATTGGCCGTGCCTGCACATGGGTTTTGCAGTTGAGGAAATATAATAGACTTGCGGCTCATATAAGTGATTCCAGATGTGGCGGTGGTGTGGTGCGGTGCACAAACGGGAATAGTGGTGTCTTGACAGATAACGCATCATTTGTCAAACAGGCATGACAGATGTCAATAGCTGTATTTGCTTTTCACAATGAACACCTTTGCTGAAAGATAAAGCATTTATTTAACATCAGCAAAATGCATTGAGGCGGATTTCTTAGTCGACCCCTATTGGGGTATACTTCTAGTAAGTGTCTTAAGCATTGCCAATACTAAAGACCTTGGAATGCAATGAGAGATAGTGTCCTTTTTCCTGATTCTACATTATAGCAATCTTGGCATTTACAGTTTCCTCCACTGAGAGTTGGCCATATTATTATTATTATTAATAATAATAATAATAATAATAATAATAATAATAATAATAATAATAATAATAATAATAATAATAATAATAATAATAATAATACATTAATTATTGAAATGGATGAAATAAAGTGGACGGAGAGTTTTCCATATGCTGATAATTTTTCTTTTTTTTGCCATTGACTCTTAATGTGTTGCAACATCAACGCAGCTACATTAGGAATTTTAATAGCAGAAGTAAATCAGCTACAGTTTTCTGCAGTTAATAATATTTTCACAATAATGCACAATGTCTTATTGATTCTAATAACTGATCTCATGATGCCTTTTTTTACTGTAGTAACATTAGTTCAGCTTCTTCTGTCTTATTGGGTAATATATTTTAAACAAGAAAAGCAAAGAGCACAGTACTCCACCAAGGCAGCTCAGTCGTATGATTTCCGACGGACGAGTCTGCTGCAGTCGATTTGTAGTAGGATCGCAATCGTGATCGTCAGCAGGCAGCTGACGTAGCCTTCACTTATTGTCATAGTTACAGTGATGCTGTGCCGCTGTCTCACAATGATACAGAAATCTTGAACAAATCCGTTAATCCAGACTATAAGCCGCATCACTGCCAAAATCTAATCACTTGGTCCTTATGTCATTTCTGACCTTCCCTGAAAATTTCATCCAAAACCATTAGTCTGTTTTTGACTAATGTTGCTCAGAGACAGACGGACAAACATATGCCAATCGTCACATAACTGCACCGTGTTCCTTGGCAGAGTAACAAATACATTAACAGCAATTAATTGATTTTAAAAATAGTCATTAACATCTCTAATCAGTACTGTTTGTGGGTGGGAAGCTAGTGATGATCGCAACCTTGTCTCTGCACTACTGACTCCGACTGGTCAGTTGATGTTTGTATGTAGAGTTTAGGCAACTAAAACCTCTTTCTGAAAGTAGCTGGTAAAGTAGCAGGTCTCAACACCATTCTTGGGACAAGATTTTTCTTGCAGCTAATGTTGGATTTAGCTCTGTCAACACACTGAAGGTGTCAATAATTTCTTCTCATAAAAAGTTAGACATTTGAAACACTATTAACACCTACTCAGTTGCCCACCTGTGTATAATTACTCAGTAGGAAAGTTTTCAAATCCTTTTGCAACCATTACATTTTGTTATTGGAGTTCTTTATTTGAAAAGTTGTACAGTAAGTTATCCACTGAAGACATACATGTACATATGGCTTAACTTTGCCATTTGCTAGCAATAGCAGCCACATCCACCTTTGTCAGGTTTTGTGTTCAGATTGCCTTAATAACCTGTTATTATTGGTTTTGTTATGTCTTGCAGCATCAACAATAAACTGCAGCAGCCCGAAGCTGCGTCTGGGGTACTGGAATATGCCATGAAACATTTTGGTGAATTGGTAAGTGCTTTTTTTTTTCTCAGAACCCTTTTTTCCCTCTACCCAAAAAAGAAAATCATGTCTTAGGTTTCATTGACTTGGGGCTTGTCCACGCTTTCCCCTGCATCTGAGCCTCTCAGCCACACACAAATGGCATTTTATTGAAACATATACTTTTTTGAATGCCTTTTAAAGTCTGGATTTTTAAACTCTCTGGTTTATATGTGGACATATAAAACAGAGAAGTGATGATGTCAATTAATACATGTCTATATTTGTTTTGCATAATGAGCATGTGGCAAAAGCCAGAACAATAGTGGATATATCTCTTTATGTTTTGTTAGCAGTAGCAGTTACAAGATTACAAATTAACCTCACATTTGTGCTCTGCATCACCAGCATAAACAAACCTCTTTGTCTGCGGTTCCCAATAATACTTGGTCCAACCATCTGCAGCTTAAAGTAATGAGGAAATGACAGTGTCCTCTGATATTTGATATGTCTGTCCCAGCATGCTTGTTATTATATTTCTAATTTATTTTTTGCATCTTGTGCGAGATATTTTGCCAGCTAGTGGTTGTATGGGCAAAAATATTTTTTTACACAGAAGGGGAAAGTATTTGTCTCGGAAAATATCCATCTAAGTGTGGAAATGGCCTCAGACTGACACTGGGACAAAAATCTTGGCCTCCTCTTTTAATTACAGCAGGGCTGCTGTTGTGTGGGTTCCTGCAAAATACGTAGGGCTTTTCTTCAAAATTGGTTCAGCCCATGGTTTAGCTTTAGCATCACATTACAACACATTCATGAAATACATTGAAGCATGTGTTGTAGATCAAATACCCTGTATTATGTATGTGTAACGTGGTCATAATTCTGTATGACACAATAGGAAATGATTGCTGCAGTAATATGTAATAAGTCTTCAAACTGCTGTGTGGAAGACTAGAAGGATGACATTTCATTTTGTCTGTAGTACTTCTAGCAAGCACCGACAAAACAATCAGCCTCGAATTTCTTTTGGACTACACATTCTCAGTGGGCTCTATTAACCCTTTAATGCACAACATGGGTCAAGAGATACCCATTTCCCATTGAATATGGGTCACTTTTGACCCATGTTGTGCATCAAAGGGTTAAACGAGGTCTCTCGTCTGCATAAATGTCTTCCTATGGTGTCTTTTGCCCATATACACTTTTTTACATGGGGATGAGGGTTATTTGAGGCACACACTCCCAGAACACCATGTTCTCAATGTGCAGCATGTGGAAAAGCCATCCGCTACACTGACCAGAAGTCAGGGTCAAGCAGCAGAATTATCACCTTTTTGTCAACTTAACTGGATGTTTGTACATTTTTGCACACCTGTTATGCGTCTCTAATGTGTATGTTGTTTTTTAGAAGTACCTGAAAGGGCTGGGTTCTTTTTACAGTGCTAAAATGATGTAATGCATCATTCTAACATGTGCAAACTGTATTTCTGTCTTAATTGTGACAGGGTGGAAGATCCCTGTGTCACCTTAAATTACTGTATTATTTATATTAGCTGCATTTAAATCTTTCTGTCTGGCATTATCGAGCATATTTTTTATCTGTTTTTGATTCAGTTCATGTAAAAGACTACACCTCCCTAATAATACTGAAAACGCTGGTGTGTTCCATGCTCTCTGTAGATGGACCAGTTCCATGTATGAAATAACTGTCAAAGAGTGGACATGCATTGGACACGATCACAAAGATTTTCCACATCGATTGCATAACAGGAAAAGATCATTTTATTATTCTGTTCTGTGTCCATCACTTTTACCAAAATTACATCATTTAGTAACTGTGGTTTTTGTTTTTTCCCTGTGTGAATGTACCAGACAGGCTTTTTAGGTTCAGAATCAGTCAATTAAAGTGACTGGTGTTATTTTACATCCTTAGTCCTTAAAGAAGACCAAAACCAGTGCTTTATTTGTGTTATTAGAAAGTGTTAAGTGTCTGGTCAAATATATATTAACAGAAATAATTTAAAATGCATAGTGAGCTATTCCTTTTCATTGAAGTATGTGGTATTACTTCCTTACAAGTCCAATTAAATATATTTTCAAATAAAAACATGCAATACAAACATTTATACAAAATTTTACCAAATACTTAAATACATAAACACTTCATACTAAAATCCAGCATTCAGAAATGAATTACAAAGCCACAGACAAAATAAATGTAAGCATTCAAATATTATTTAAAAAGCGTTGCAAACTGTTCCACCCAAACCTCCGTAAGGGCTTAATCTGACAGGACGTGAAATGAACTTAGGATGCAATAACGAAGTAAAAAATATAATTCCAGTGTAGTTTAAATTAGAGACTTCAATCTTTTATAGCTGTGGATGAATTTCTATTATGGCAACTGACCCATAAGCCAACTGATTCATTTGGTCTAACTATGATACAAGAGATACAAGTACATAGTGTTTCAGCTTTTTTTTTTTTTTGGAAGATTTAACAGCTGAACACACTCGTGGCATTCTTTCGACAATGGAAATGAAATATTCCTCAGCAAGTTCTTCCCAACTCTGTTGCAGAAGTTCCCATAAATGTGTGGCACTTGCAGGTTGGTTTGCTTTCAGTCTTCTGTCCAGTTCATCCCAAACCAGCTCCATGGGTTTTAAGTCTGGAGACTGTGCTGCCACTTCATGTTTCCAAGCTTAGCATCTTGTTCTTTTTTCCTAAGGTAGTTCTGGCATAGCTTGGACTTACGTTTTGGGTCATTATCTTCCTGTAGGATGAACCCCTGACCAACTAGGAACATACCAGAGAGTACTGCATGATGCTGCAGAATGTTGTGGTAGCCGTTTTGGTTCAGGGTACCTCTTACTCTGTACAAATCACCAACACTGGATCCAGCAAAACAGCCCCTGATCATCATGCTTCCTCCTCCATGTTTGACAGTTGATGTCACACACTGAGGAACCATCCTTTCTCCTACTCGACGCCGTACAAAAATCCTGTGTGATGAGCTATGATGAGTTCATAATACGTTCTTCCAGTCCTCAGTAGTCCATTGGCGGTGTTTCACGGCCCAGGCAAGCCTCTTTTTCTTATTTTTGCTGCAACTCCAAGTCTTCTCTTCACAGTTGAAAATGAGACTTCTTTCTACGACCACTATTAAGCTGTGTTTGAAGCTGTTGTCCTGTGAGCTGCCTATCACCAAGCTGTTGACTCTGAGAAACTTGTCTTCTGATTCTGTTGTGGCTTTGGGTCTTCCAGACCTCTTCCTGTCCCAGTTTCTGAGTGCCTATTGATGGTGAAGAAAACTCTACTCACTGACACCTTGACTTTCTTCTCTGTAAGAAAGACCTACATTTTTAAGTGCTATGATGGTCTGTCTCTCTTCTGTTATTAATTGCCTTTTCCTCGCCATTTTATAGCAACATGCTACTTTCTGCAGTACAGTACTGTTCAAATAATGTTCTACAGGGTATGGTGCCACTGTGTGTTCCAACATTACTTTTATGCAGACAGAGGGGGTTGTAAGTAATCAAGAAAAGTTGGGACACCTGTAGGATTTGGTAGCACCAACTATCAAGGCTTGATCAACCTCCATTGCTGCAGAACAGCTTTAAGTTGTTCACCCCTTTCTTGTTCCCTGAAAAAGACCTTTTTTGTATAATTCTGAAATGTACATTATTTTTCAAGTTTGGGTAATGTTACCTTTTTTTTAACTTCTCGCAGTTCACCATATCTCTTTGTACCATTTCAAGCTATTTATTGGACTTGAACTACTGAATTTCAGGAAAAAACTGGAAAAATTGGGTGTTCTAAAACGTTTGCCCGACAATGTATATCCTTATTACTTGTTTGATGGCTGCCTAAAAATCACCTAGAAGTGATTGTTCGCTGTAACAGGCCCAAGATAGGTTGATAAAGTTGGGAATTTAAGCTGTGCAATGCCGTAATGACTTACTGTTTACTGTATTTTTTATCTTTATTAGGAAATCCAAGCCACCTGGTATGAGAAGCTTCATGAATGGGAGGATGCCCTGGTGGCGTATGACAAGAAGATTGACATGAACAAAGAGGATCCAGAGCTTATCCTGGGCAGAATGCGCTGCTTAGAGGCCCTTGGAGAATGGTATGCCATTAATGTGTTCAGTAGTGCTGCAAAAATTCATTCCATTCGCAGTTCCAGCTTTAACGTCTCAGATACATGGATAGTTTGGGTAGACTCAGTATTTGCAATGGAGGTTTATAATTTACCTTATTTTTTAAAACACACATTCTCCATTGAGCTTTTTGGCATTGTGATTAACTTAAGTGATAAAATACAGGTAACACTCGGTTCTTCAGTTTTTAACCTTGGCTCAAATGGATAAAGACTGCATGTGAAGTTATAGATTTGCTGTGATCATTTTCTTCTTTCACTTCTGTTTGCTTTTTCTGCGTAGGTAGCCTATTCATAATAAGTCCTGGCGTTAGGTCTCCCTTTTTGTTCCTCTGAGTTGACCAAAGTAATTTTAACGGGAAATACATGCACTGACATCCAACGCCAATGAAACCTCACCACAGCTGAAGCTAAACTCCATAATGACCGCTCCCTGTCAAAGTGCATTTTTAGGGAAAAAGAAAGTCACAAGATGTCAAAAGGGTCCAAATATGTGGATCGTCACAGAACTCATGACACAAAGCAGATGTTAATTTACTTACGTAACCTGTCTACCTTGTGTCATGGTTGTGTACAATCTAAATCATTTCACAATAATATGATGCAGTAATTTTACAAAAAAAAAAATTTAAAAAATCATCTGAAGTGAAGCTCTGTGTATATGTTTGTGTGGGGATAGGTACGGCTTGGAGATGACATAACAGTTGACGGGGTCATGAGTCAAAGGAGATCAGACTTAAGAGGACACATTGTTACTCAGTCATATTGTACAGGGCTTACACAGGTCTTCTTTGTACAGAGAAGAGAAAGAGAGATTGTTAAAGTGAAGTTCATGTTTTTGTTAGTCAAACTCTAATTTTAGTGGAGAGTTGGAAGACCTTTTTAGATGAATCTAGTCTAGAAGCCTATCATCAGATGATATAAATTGTACATGTTTGATGGAAAAAAAGAATACAGTGACAAATGATGTGTCATATGTACTCATCTGAATTCTGTATCTGTCAAGTATCCATGTTTGTCAGTTTATGTCAGTGTTAAATGCTTTTATTTTGAGATGACCCTGTTGATGTAACAAATAACTGGTGTTGTGTTTATACATTGTTTTTAGATTTAAAAATGTAATCTTAGGATCTCTTGTGCAGTGGATGCTTTCCACAAGAACAGCACTAGGTAAAGCAAGTAGAGTTTGACAGTAATTTAACTTTTACTTAAATTTAAACACCAATATGTCAGATCCAGGTATTCGCCACTCTCTTTTATAATATGTTGCTGGTATGAATATTTGTTGCTGGCCGAATATTCGGATACCAACGTCACGACCAAATATTCAGATAGTCGGGTCCAGCCATAGTGGAACAGTACAAAAATTTTAATGTTCATTTGTAAAAACAAATGAGCAAATAAAAAATGACAGATGTAATTGAACCCCAGTCATATTCTCAGTATGAGCCCTTTTCATCCTTGGCCAGAAGTGCTTGGCTGTTCCAATGAATGATTTCCTCAATTGATTTTGGTGCCAAAAATGTGAACTTGTATTTTTATAGAATACAAGTATATATAGAATATGGACCTCAAAAGACACTTTTAATATTATGAGGATAAAGATTTAAAAGTGCCAGTCATAGCAGTGATTATCAAATTCATGTCAGCCAGAAATGAACGCATCACTCCTCTGTACCTATAGACCAACTTCATCGTGCCCCATAACAGAATATTCAACCATTTAGTGAATGCATGGTCTATATGTAGAGTATCCACAACTTTTCCTAGAGCTCTTAGACATTATGTGATATGCAAATCTTTTCAGATTGTCCAGTGAACAAGCATACTTCAGGGTCATCCTGTTTTGCACTTTTGAGGTTCAGTGTGTCATTAGCAGCCCATGTAGCAACACTGTTGCTTATACATAGATATTCTGCACCGGTTTAGCTGATCAACAACGTAGCTCAGATCAGTTTTTCACTAACTGATGTCACCCTGTACATGCTGTGGGATTCATCTGATGTCATCACTGTGAACATGGTACTGAATAAATCTGAATTAGCTTTTTCTACAGTCTCAAGCCTGTGGTTAACGTTTTCCAGGGGCCAGTTGCACCAGCAGTGCTGTGAAGAATGGACACTGGTCAGCGAGGAGACCCAAGCCAAGATGGCTCGAATGGCTGCTGCCGCAGCCTGGGGTCTAGGTAACCACTCAAATACCTCACATCAGATATGAATTTAATAACTGAAAATAGTAATTGGAAAGGGTAATAGTGGACAGTATGATAGCATTCAGTGAAGGATGATTCTCTGTCTGACTCGGCGCAACAAAACAGCAGTGAAAACAGTAATGGCCCTTGCCAAGTCTCCCTCACATAACCAGATGGGAATGGTATCCAGTCATAATACTGACATATCGTAATGTGCAATGATGGAGAAAAGCACGGACCACACTACATAAGCAACCCCAAAGATTTCTGGTCTGTGGCTTTGACTTTCCAAACTCAATCGTAAACCCAGAGGCAGCACCCAACCAGCAGCCTTGCCTACTGGAAGATGTCTTTGGGAAGCAAAATATTGAAGTTGCAGTAATTTATATTGTTGCAAGGTGGGGTGGAATGTTCAAAGCAGCAGTGAAAGGCTGCTAAGCTTTTGCAATGATCATTACTATTCTCATTTTCACAAGACTCCTTCTTAATCCTGGCTTTGCTCTTGTTCTTGCCTTGATTATTGTTTCTCCAGGACACTGGGACAGCATGGAGGAGTATACGTGTATGATCCCAAGAGACACACATGATGGCGCATTTTACAGAGCAGTGCTAGCGCTACATCAGGACCTCTTCTCATTGGCCCAGCAGGTGGGTTACATCATCACTCAACAATACACCCTGTGGAAAACATGTACATTGTAAGTATACATTTTTTTGGACAAGACGTACTTTGTGGAAATTAGCCACGTCTTGTAGCTTCTGCAGTTTTTCTTAGTCTTTATTGCAAGGTATGAAAAGTTTAAATCACTGGAAACCAGCTTGATGACCATTCCAGATGGAATCAAATTCCCCCATAGGCTCAGGCTTTTCATTAAAAGTAATAAAATGCACAAAATGTGTTTTTTTTTGTGTATAATGTGGTACCTCCTCGGTGTGGAAATGTTATGTAACCCCTGAAATTGTAAATCATCTCAGCATTCAGCCTCAAACAAATAAAGTCTGTAACTCCTCCTGTGTGCCTTTCGACAAGGTCTGGTGGGGGTCAGGGGTGGTGTTTTCCTTATTTGATGAAAGCTGGGGATCTCAAATGAGCTCATGGTCCCCAGAGATGGATTTGTTCAAGCTGAATGCCAGCACGTCTAACGCACACAGGCTTCTGCACGGACACCAGTAAACACCTGCTCCTCCGATTTGCCTGGACTCATCCTCCAAGTCCCCTTTTCACCACAAAGCCCCAGAGACTTGCTTGCTATGCTCCCCACCCCCTGTAATTTAGAGATTAGGTCCAGGTGTGGCCTATGGGATTCTGCATCAGCTGAATAGGGAAAGCAGACTTTTGACTCCTGTCGACAATGAGCCACTCACAATGAGTGAAGAAGAATTAGAAGCAGATGGAGTGAGGGTGAAAGCTTAAATGTCAACATGAGCTCAGTCTAGTTTTCCGGATGCGGTTAGTAATCCTCGCACTGAAGTTCTTTTGATTCAGTGGGGCTGTTCCTTTCTTCCCGCTACACCCTCAACAACCAGACATGTGCTCCATAAGTCTTGGCGTGTGTCTGTGTAAGAGGTTTCAGGTTGCTTTGCTTTATAAATCCCAGTGTTTGGTCTGTTCCACCGATGATGTGTAGACACTCCAGTCATGCTCCCCCCAGTAAAGCAGTCTGTTGTGCCAAGATTCATGATAGATACAGTCCTCCAGTGTGCATTCGATTTGTAAATTGTATCGTGGGTTATAGAAACTAGAGCCCTCGTTTTGACTTCACAGTCATATTTGATTTCTTTGTTTCAGATCCTGTAGTGACTGATTTGACTTCAACCATTCACAAACAGGACATCATAACACACTGTAATGATAGAGTAATGTCAGTGGACTTAAAACTTATGCAAGTACATAAGTGCAACCTTTATGTAAGAGAATAAAAGATTGGGTCATGGTTTGTTTGTGTTGCCAGAAGCCAGACACTGCATTTATCAGGAGTCGTCTGGACTGCACATTTCCCAAGAGGCCCCAGCACAGTAATTCAGAAGTAAACAGGACCATTGTCACCTCGTCCCAACCACCCTCCCATAACCCCACCTTTTGTTGTGGGTGCCTCAAGAGGTGTTGTGGCATTCCATTCCTCCTTTCCCTCCCTGCGAAAGAAATAATTGGTTGGAGTCGGTCTGAAACAGCTGTGTGCCCTGGCCTCAGAGAGCTTCCTTAGTCATTCTCCATTATTTTACCTTCCTACAAATAACAATTCCCTAAAGCGTTGGCTGTAGAAGCCCAAGAAATCAGCAGTTATTTTGCCACAGTACTTGTGTCCTTGTTTGTCCCTTTTGCTACGCTGGATCATGTCTTTCTCTCAGTTACTGTTTTTCCATCCCTCAGGGTTCTCACAGGTAATGGAATGTCTGCTGTTCCGTTGAATTTGGTTCTATTAGGAAAGGTCAGACAGCTGGAATTTTACAAATGAGTCGGTAACATACAGTAAAACACTCCAAACAGGAAGGTACAAAAAACATTTGTTGGGAGTGACTGTACTTTGACAGTTGAACATCATGAAAAAGTTTCAGATTTTTGCGTTGTGTTCATGGAAGGAACCATGACTAACAGTTCCCATTCTGAATTCTTCTTTGTGCCCTCCACTTCTTCTGTCTCTGAACATGGATAACATTTTAGGCTGACTTTTAAAATACATGTGACATCCCAAAACCACGCTTACATAACATTCACACTTTTGCTCTCAACAGTTCATTTACTTCTCCTTATAAAACACTTTGGCACTCAACAGCGCATCAAATTATTTTGTTATACTAGCACTGTACTATTCTAGTCTGAGTTCCAGTAATGTGTTATTGTTGGCTTCTCCTAAGTGAGAGGGGTGTGAACAGCATGAAGCTACATGTGATGTGGCTTTGTTCATTTATTGGGTTTTTTCCCCTGGCCTCAGTCCAAACTCAGCTAGTTCTGATGAGTTTTTAGGGTTGTATGACATTGGGTCATGGTATGTTCTGGGTCATGCCAACTTGAAGAAATACCGCTTTTGGTGTTGGATAGATGTACCTTGGCTTTATAAGTGCTATATAGGAGAAAGTTAGGGAAAATCTTCAATTATACCAGTTTTATGAATATGAAAACTCAGAATTCACAGGTTCAGGAGCTAACTAACAATCTGTACGTCTCAGCATCACTCAGGCCTACTTGAAAAAGGAAAAAATGCTACAGATGTTTTAATATTTAAGATCATATTGTAAATGTGTTTTTTTCCCCCTCATACGTAGTGTATTGATAAAGCAAGAGACCTATTGGATGCTGAACTTACAGCGATGGCTGGAGAGAGCTACAGTCGAGCCTACGGGGTAAGTGTTCCTCTGAGACAGCCAAAAATTCAACGTCTGGCTTCAGTTGACCATCTCATTTTTCATACAATTCATGCAGGGTAGGATTATGTCACAGCAACAAAATTTTATTAAAGCAATGGTATAATAATTTAGGTCTCTAACCTACGTTTTTTGGCAGTCAAACGCTATTTTTATCTCCGACTTTATTATATGCATATGATGAATTATTCATACAATAGTTCAGATCAACTGTTGAAATAGGAAACAGCAGTGTTCCTTTCATATAGATGCTTTAGATAACATTACTCTGAAAGCCATGTCATCCTTGTAGATTTTGATGTACATAGTGTAGCTGTTCACCACGAAGGCTGACAGCAGACACACGGCATCTTGACCTAGATATGCTTCTTTAAATGAAAGAAATGTAAACAAAGTCTTCACCGTGAACAAATTAGCTTTTACTGACAGATGCCACACAAGTAGGTCATGTTGATGAATACATTCATTTACAGATTCTGATTAATTTATAAGCTTTATTGATAGTTTTATATTAAGAGGCTTTTGCATCATGTGTGAAATACACATCTTGCAACTATAATAATGTAGGGATAAGAATGAATGAATTTGTGTGTTTGTTTCCCAGGCCATGGTATCTTGCCAGATGCTGTCAGAGCTGGAAGAGGTCATCCAGTATAAGCTGGTGCCAGAGAGAAGGGACATCATTAGGGAAACATGGTGGGAGAGGCTTCAGGTAACTACAGCACATGATATATAGACACGCACACATATGCAACAACAAATGCAATGTAGAGCAGATGTTGGAAAAGCCACTGTTACTAATAGAAAACACGCCAAGCCAGCCACCATACATACATGCAAAGGCACACACCAGTATCTTAGTGAATACTGCTTTCTTAGTCCCCTTACTGTTGGTTTGTTTTGTTGTTTTTCAATTTAAAAGTAATTTGAAAGCAGAATTGTAAAAATACAATCATTGTATGCTTTGGTAAAGTGTAATTTTCTGTGCTTCAAATGAATATTCAATGAAGGTCAGCGGCAATAAAGTCAAAGATAAGTTCCACATGCAGCAGAAACTAGTGTGTTTAGCATTCACAGTCACAACCTTAGAATTGTGGTTATGTCAATAAAAGTGCAGTCACTTCAGCTTTAGCACATTTTCATAGCAGAAATGGAATGTTTATCCCCCTTTCTACTCTGCAGTGTACAGGTTCTCTGCTGTCATATGAGCTAAATTTCAATGCACTGAATGCAGTAGGCAGTGAAATATCTCCCACTCAGGGTTGATTGTGACAGTCTATTTCTAGTCATGGCAAGTTGCTTTTAGTAGTGGCGGAGGAGGTTTATGTATATTGCACCAATATTGTTTTATTAGAATGTTCCTTTTTGTCACCTTCAATTTGAATTAAAGCATTGTCATTCAAGACAAAAGCTAGTAAATCTGATTATAGTGGGGAGGAACTCATGTGTTTTGATTGTTCTGTTCATAGCGTGAAGGTCCTGACTACAGGAGAGAGGCAGTAAATATATTTGGAAATCATGCACTTGCTTGAAGTTTGTCCTGTTCTGAGTAAACAGGCCTCCCTAAACACGCCTACATACTTAAAAATAGAATCCAATCAGTTCTGATCTAATGATGCTATTGCTTGCCATCATCCACATTAAATATGGCTTGTAGGAAATTTCTGAGAATAAAGTGTTGCTAATTTCATGTAGCCCACACGGTAACTCAATCTGCACTCTTCCTGCCACTATGATTATTTTTATTATCGTAATTTATTATAAATCACAGCGTTGTAAGTGTTGTTAAATGAGACATAACCAGAAATCTACAAGTGGTTGGGAAATAGTTCCTCCCTGCCAAAGTCTTTGGAATTTTAGACAAATGCTGTCTGATCTAAGATAAAACTGTTCAATTTCAACTTTTCTGTGTTGCTAAGTTACAGTTAAGTCAAAAGGTGCCTCATCCTCAGCCTTTTATGTGCCTGTTTAGGGAAAAAAGATAAACTGTCAATCCGCTGGTCTGTGATGTGCCATTCCTGACACTTTACACCATGGTAACCAAGCTGGTCAGTTTAATACAGCATGTATAATGCTGCTTAAGCTCAGCCCTGTTGACATTCCTGCTCCTTGTTTTGCTCAGATGTTAGACCTTTTGGAAAATCGTCTTCATTGAAAGCAAAACTTGCGTCATCCTTCACCTTAACCACAGGCCAGACAGATTGTATTCATCTGAGGACTGTATGTGCTGCCTAGAGTGCTCTAGTATATTTTTTTCAAAAGAACATCTGACGCGGTCTGAAAGGCTGTTGAATACAGCGGTGAGTGCAAATGCCATTACACTTTATGCATCTGGAGTTCTCAATAATGAGAGATGATGCTTTGAAATTATCCAAAGCAAAGACAGCGCTACATTTGACTGCAGAATGGTCCATCCGTCCATCCATTATCTATACAATAATTAATCCTCATTACGGTTGTTGGGGGGCCTGGAGTCTATCCCAGCTGACTTAGGATGAAGGCAGGGGACATCCTGGACATGTCACCAGTCTATCACAGGGCTACACAGAGAGACCTGCAGAAAAATGTTGATTAATACTACAAGCAATTATTCAAAACTGGCCCGGCTCAGTGCCACAGCTCAAAAAACAGAGAAAGTAAGATGTGTTGTTTGTTTCAGACCGGCAGATTTCTTCCAGTGGGAAATAATGGCAGCCAAATTGATGATCTTCGCATTATAGTATTTGAAGTACTATATATAGTTTTTGCTTTGAATATTCAGTTTTAGTCCACACAAAGAACATGTGTTGATTGTTATTGCCTTAAGGCACCTAATTGTAACTATTGTTCTTCTGTGGCATTTCAAAAGTTTCTATAAAATTAGCTTAAATGTTAACATGTTACAAGTATTTTTCACTGATATTTCTACACCTTTATGTCTGTGTGTGGAAAAGAGAGGTGATCACATGCAACAAAGGCCCACAGCCACATTTTAATGAGATGATATGCACCTTAGACAACTTGTCTACTGCGATGCCCACGTTGAAACACATTTGTTCTCTTTGAACAAGTTAAACAAGAATTACCTGAATATTTTGGTGTTGTACTTTCTCAGTAGAACGATACCAATAATTTTTTACGGTTAAACTGCATACCAAACTGTCTTAGTCATTCTAATCTCTGAGCATAGCTCCTGCCAGATATGACTTGTACTCAACCCCTTATCACATTGTGTTAAGCCGACTTCAGAAACAATAGTATTTAATTCTAGCCTCAGATTTTGATAGCTTATGAAAGGCCTTGTCCCAACACACTTTTGCCATCTAAGGAAAAAATTGTGAGGGCTGAAACGATGAAATAAATAAATACCATTCCAGGCACAAAGATGGGTTGAATTATCTTTGATTCTGGATGACGGTAGTATGGTGTGCTGCTTAAAAAATCTAATCAAAACATGGATTTCAGGACTTCATTTGTCATTGCTAGTTGCCATGCAACCGAATATGTATCCTCCTTGTGGCTGTGTAATTATAATCAAGTTATGTTATTGTGTCTACCCCCTGTAGATTTGTCCTAAATTCAAATCATACAAAGAGGATTGTACAGCATATTATACATCAGAGTTTGATTACTTCAGTGTCTTGTCTTTGTTGCCTACGTCTGCAGCTCTGTGGTTTGTCAAGATGAGGTTGAAGTTGGGGTCAAGAGAATATTTACGAGAGGAACCCAGCCAGTGAGGTTTACAAATGTATTATTGTCTTTTTTTTTCTGGCACATGAACCTGTACTCACGTGTGGACATGTTGAAGACAGACCACTGGTTGTAATACTAGCCCCCAGGGTTTGAAGTGTACCTCTGTCTCACGTGTGTTCATTCTCTTGGGTTTAACGAGTAACTGCTTCTCTTGGAAGTGCATAATAAAACGGTAATGTGTTTTCTGTGTGTTTTCCTCCAGGGTTGTCAGCGTATTGTTGAAGATTGGCAGAGGATCCTAATGGTCAGATCCCTGGTGATCAGCCCCCATGAGGACATGAGGACTTGGTTGAAATATGCCAGCCTTTGTGGCAAGAGTGGACGCCTGGTCAGTACATTGACATGTTTGTATGAAGCCCGACAGTTTTCTTAGTAATTCTAATCCCATAACATTCAGGAGGAACAAATCAGAGCTGATTAACTCAGTTTTGTTAGAGAGAAAAGGGAAATCGAGCTCTGACAAAGTTAAGTGCAACCATAAACTCCAGGCATGAAATTCAATTTTATTTAAACCTGTTTTAAGCTGGCACTGAAGAAAGTAACACAGCGACCTCAATCACACTGTTTAGAAACCGGAGCCTCTATATCTCCTGAATTAAAGTGGTGCAATTATCCATTCTTGACCTTTCTGTTATTCTAATTGATTGCAATGGATGGCAGACCATCGGCCAATTTGTCTATCTGCACACTCTTGGTATATTTAAGCACACAGGATGCCAGAATCTTCAACTATGAGGTAACTAAAAATGGAGATGTGATTGGCCAACATCAGACATGGAAGGAAATGTGATTATGAGGAACTGGAAAAATGATCCAGCTGAGACTTGCACCTTTAAAGTAATGTAGTCTGAGTGTCTTTCATCTTTTATTTTTTTTCTTATTTCCTAAAATATTCTTTGTTCACACAATCTGTGTTACATATTTGTGCTCTATTTTAATCATTTATTCCTTAAGAATAAAGGTTGATATTTGACACGCTCTATAATGTATTAACTTCCTAAGAACCCTGGGTAGCAGGTGTCTTCTCGTCTTTTGATTTCATCTTGAGCTAAAAACCTTCAGAAAATGAATTTGCTTCTTTGAACTTTTTTGCCCACTTGGTCCCTCTAGGCCCTCGCCCATAAGACCCTGGTGCTCCTGCTGGGCGTTGACCCCTCGAAGCAGCTGGATCACCCGCTGCCCACAACCCACCCACATGTCACATATGCATATATGAAGTACATGTGGAAGAGCGCTCGCAAGGTAGGACGATGAAGTTGTTGTATTGATGGTTCACAATTTACATTTTGTATATAGCAGAGACAGCATGCCCACAGGAATGATTTTCATTTTTTTTAGTTTAGTGGAAAATTAGGCAGTGTTTAGTTCCACTGAGGACATAGTGTCAAAAAGTACACTTTTAAAAAAAAAAAAAAAATGTTTTGACCTTTTTGTTAGTGGCTTTATTAGACAGGTTAGTTGAGAGGCTGACAGGAAAATAGGGAGCCGAATCAGTGGAGGACCTGCAGTAAAGGGCCATGAGCTGGAATCGAACCCCACTGTGTCGGGAACTATAGCCCCTGTTCATGAGTTGCCCGCTCAACCAGTTGAGCCTTGTGGGCGCAAAAAAAAAGAGAAAGGACACATTTTTAATGTGAAAATTTGAAAATAGATAGAAATCCAATAAATTATGTAAGCAAAAGGAATAAAATGTAAAAATTTAATTTCTAATCTAAAATTTTGTGTTGGGAGGGGAAATAGACTGAAGAACACTAATGCCAAGAAACTACATCAACACAGTGAAATTGAAATTGCAATCTGCCTATCAGGATGACTATAAAGTAACTTTATGGATACAGTATAGTTTTTTGGGGGGATCAAGTCGCAATGATCAGTATTTCTATATCAAAAATATGATAAATGACAATGTGAAAACAGAGTGATATTAGCCAAGTTTTCACAACACATTTTTATTCACCTTTTGAAGGGTCGCATTAGAAAAAATGAATGGAAACGACTATAGATTTTTTATTTACCTTTATATAACCAGGTAGTCCCATTGAGATTAGAGATCTCTTTTATAAGGGAGACCTTGTAGAGGCCAAGATAGTAGCCATACAACAATTTAAAGTTATATAAAACAGGTACATGATACACAAATAAACAATGAACAGTAAACCAATAAAACAGATTGACAGCTGTTCAAGGACAGTGACCTCTGAAGAAAGACATTTACATTCCTCCTTCACTGTATTCTATATGACATTCTTAAACTCATTCATGGATATTAATGTTCCTAGTTTAAGAGTTTTTTGAAGATAATTCCATGTCCATGCTGCATAGTAGCATACCCTCCATGGTGTCACCTGTACGTTTTGTAACTCAGTGTGGTGACTCTAGTCATAGCTGTCTTGTCAGTGCCTGGCTCCTCCTAACCCTCGGCTAATCGAAGAGGAAGCGATGAGGTGGGCCATGCAATGATGTCTGGACTTTAATTCGGCATAAATATTATGCTTCATATAACTTAAATGTATGCGTTATATTAAAAATTCCACTCCTATACAGTTATCACTAGTTATGACTAGGAAAATTAGCTATTGAGACCAAAACGTGTTTTTGGTGGGCAGGCTATAAACATGTTTATATTATGTAACTGTTTGCTGGCAAGTTCACTATATAAACTTAAAAGGTCAGTGTTTCCACTGCCTGCAAAATAGCCCAAAAATAAATTATTTAAGGTTGAAACCAGCCTTATAAACAATGCAATGAGCAATGGTTATTGTCTTATTTGGTAAATTCCTACAATGGTCAGTGCAGCAGACTACCCAGTATGTACAACATGTTATATAACTTTGTTTGCAGATAAGCCTGTAAAACTTTGCCCAGCGAGCTCCATAAAAAAAAATCAGAGGTGTGAGGTAGCCCATTGAGTTATTGATGGTCAAGTTAACATTGCTAATTGTTTCAAGCAGAGTAGAGCCTGTGGGGAAAAATGACACATTGTAATATAATGAAGAATTGGTTAATTACAGTTGAGTTAAGTTCTTATTCAGTTTGGGTTTCCAACAACAGCTTTGTACCGAGAAAAAAAAATTAAAAATTGCGTGACGAGTGCTGTGATAAGTGAGAGATTTGATAGAGCTGGATAATTTCAGGAACTGAAACGACTCAAGAGGTTGGAACCTTTACTTGGAACTGAGTTCATCAGTAAAACCAGCTCTACTTTTAGATTAATGTTATTAGTAATCCTCAATATCCATAGCAACAGTGGATGAAGTAAGCCTTACTTAAAAGATTGCTAATAAATGTTAGCATTTGTTCAGACACATTTGTTCTTGCTGTGGTCCAGCATCCAGCACAAGAACACTCCGAGACTTCCAACTACCAGCAATGGTGACCTAACATTTTACTGTATGTTTCAAACTATGTGTCACCAGAGCAGCATGGGATTGAACTGCTCCATCCTGTGCCATTTGTCTACCACACACACACATACAGCCATTCACATACAGTGTATAGACCCCCAAACACACATAAACACACCCACATTTATTGCCAGGTGTTGAGTAGTGTTTGTGGCTCCAGACTGCAGGTCTCATTACAGGACTTAGGTAAGTGTGACTATAAGCATTGCTGTTGCTAGAGCCAGCTGCACTTCTTGCCAGACAAATCAGAAAATTAATATCCATGCACACACACGCACGCACAGCTGGAACTGGAAAAGACCTATCTGCTGTTTCCGGAGTTTAAAATATGTGGGGATGTCAGCTCTGTCACTTATCACACTTGCCATTGCTGCAGTCTTATTAAATGAAAGTCTAGCAGGGATAGTCATAGTCAGTTAGTAGTAATGGCAAGACATAGAAAGTCTTTACTTAAATTAACAGAATGATTCAAATTCTCAAGTCACACTTCACATGGAAATTTATATGAATGGTCTTAAAATTAGTCATGCACGCAAACTGCTGTAGACGTTGTGGTGAAAAAGACACAATGTTGTTCATAGAATATTTGTTTTCAATACAGATATTGTCTCATATATACAGTATACCTGTTGCATTCATCTTTCTCTGTTGCTGTGGTTAACATCCTAAACATACGAAAGCTGCATGGCGTACAGGGCAGCCTTTCACTAATTGGTTGATGTCAAGTACCAGAATGTTACAATAGTCCTAATAAGTTGAAGTAACAAAAACAGTGCAGCCATGACAACAGAGGTGTTCTGGCAAACTGGATTTTCCCTTTTGAGCCATTTGTGAGGCCAGCAATGCTGATAACAGTTTGGTTCTTCAGAATCAGTTTGGATAGTCAACTTTGCAGAATGAGGAAGGGGCCGACAACAAGTAGTTGTACCAAGAGTGGCAGACCTGTGAATGTGTACAGTTCACCCCAGTATTTATGTGGACAGCTACAGAAAGCACCACAAAAGTGTGTCTTTTAATGACACCAGGTGTTTACTTGCTGTTGGTATTTCTGTTGTGTCTCGTCAGATTGATGCCTTCCAGCACATGCAGCATTTTGTTCAAGGGGTGCAGCAGCAGGCCCAACACGCCATTGCAGCCGAGGACCATCAACGTAAGCAGGAGCTTCACAAACTAATGGCCAGGTGAGTTCCTTTGTGGAAGACAAATGTAAACAATACCACAAATAATGGGGGAATTCCATTTACCTTTTTCCGTTTCAGCATCCTGGTATGCTTGCTGATTTACGATCATGCTGTCATTGATTGCTGGGACAGCTGCATAAAACAGTTTGTCCAAAGAAAATTAACTTAAATGAAATAGTCATTTTGCATTTTTGGAGGGAAATATATCGTTCATCTACTTTGTAGAGAGTTAATGTGTTAATTTAAAGAAAAATAATCGTTAGTGGCACCACTATTCATTATATGTAACTGTTACCAGTGTCTGTACTCCCATTCTAGCATGAAGGCACAAACACAAACCAACATGCTGAAGCAAGGAATAAAATAACCTACACTACTGTTCAAAAGTTTGGAGTCACTGAGAAAGGTCCTTATTTTTGAAAGAATAGCATTTTTTCAGTGAAGATAACATTAAATGAATCAGAAATATGGTCTAGACATTGTTAATGTAGTAAATGACTATCCTAGCTGGAAACGACTGATTTTTAATGGAATATCTAAGAGGCCCATTTCCAGCAACCATCACTCCTATGTTCTAATGCTACATTGTGTTAGCTAATGGTGTTGAAAGTCTAATTGATGATGAGAAAACCCTTGTGCAATTATGTTTGCATTTGAATAAAAGTGTGAGTTTTCATGGAAAGCATGAAATTGCCTGGGTGACCCCAAACTTTTGAACGGTAGTGTATGCTCTACCCTCATGTTGTAAACAGGCTGGGTCATGTACAGTGCATTTCGCTTCTTTTCCATGAGCATGACCCAATCTGGCATAACACCTTTTTACAAGTCACTTGGCATCCTGTGGTTGTTTTCAAAGCTACTCAGCTCCCCAAAATGTCTCACCTCAAACTTCTCAATAATATGATCCGTCTGGTAATGGATGTGGCACCGTGCCTGTGGTTATCACCCAGTGCGTCTCCTTTCCCCTGTTTTTGTACTCTAATGTCCTAACAGCCATGGCACATGGTCTCTCGAGGATGATTACTGAGAATGTGCTGCACTGCATTGTGTGTCATCTAACAAGCAAGAGGTGTGACACGGGAGCAGAAAGGTATAATCCTGGATACAGTAAATCATACAGCAGTGTCATCTGGCCATGCGCACATTACACAGCAGTCATACATACCCTCCTATCTCATAAATCATACATGATAACACTCAAGCGTGACAACAGGTACACGGGGCTTTTCTAATATTTGCATCTTCCACTCAGTGTCTCTGGCTGTCTGTGGAATGCATGTTAGGGAAAACACCTGTATAAAGTGAGTCGGGACGGGTTCTCTCCAGACATTCTGACACACTTTCATGAATACAAGTCGGCTATGTGGTATGGAGCACACCTGGACTGCTCAGTAAGATACTTGCAGTCCCACAGTCACATGGACGCTCTCACTCCAAAAAATCCACTGTAATTTCACTGATGCTTCACTTTGGATCAATAACTCAGGTGCCTGAGTTGTTCCAAGGTCCCCAGACACCCTGTCGCCCTCCTCTTGTGTCTTCCACAGAAGTCGAACCTGCTAATCCTTTACGGAAACTGTTTGGCAAGGACGCGTTGAACCCAAACTGTGCACTCGCATGGAAAAGCACTCAGAAGAAATTGCGTAATTCCAAAAGGCAATTTGTTGGAGGTGCTCTGCAAACAGTATTCACAGTACTAATGGATGGGTCGACAGCATAGCGCTTGCCAGTGGCTCGGTTTAGTGTAGTCGTATGTGAATTATACATCTTGGCCCTGCCAAGCACAACTAGCCTGACTTTGCCACTATGTATCTGTGTTTGTGCATGATGGATAGAGCTCGGTCCTCCTCAGGGATGCCACAGAGCTCACTGTCGGATTAAATTAAGAGGAAAATTGGTTTGGATAATTGAAAATCTCCAGATGTGATCCCACAATCTTTCAGCAGATAAATACACTGCTGCCTTAAGTGGTAATATTTGTGATAAATGCCTACAAGATTTACAAGTATTGTATCATTTTCCGACTCCTTTTTAATAAACTGCCTTTGGATTTGCTGTGCGTCACTGCCAGCACTTTATAAGCAATGACAACTAGAGCATGCTTATAAATTCATGAAGGTATTTCTTTCTGGCTTGTCCTGACAGTATATTTGTTTCGTTGTTACTAATGTAGTCAGTGAATCAGTTGCTGTGGCAGAGCTTCTGTTAATAGCATTGACCTCTGACCTCAGTAACTTTTACAGTCTACAAAAAGTTTTATTAGGTTTATTTTTCTGTTAAATGCCAGAAAATGTCTGTGTTTTTATTATTTACGGAACAAAGTTGAAGGGCTTATATGAGACTTACAATCTATGCTACACAAATATTTCTGTGAATAACGGTGATGTGTAAATGTAATATTTTGATTAGTAGAAAAAAAGCTACTTAAGTGAAAATTTCAGACACAATGTCCAGATCTTTGTCTCTTCTTTTCCTCCATGCAGATGTTTCTTGAAGCTGGGTGAGTGGCAGCTCAGTCTGCAGGGCATCAATGAAAGCACCATCCCCAAAGTCCTGCAGTATTACAGCAATTCAACAGAGCATGACCGCAACTGGTACAAGGTCAGTCCCCCCCCCCCCCCCGTCTCAACTCTAACCTTTCACTTTTGACTTCTCTCTGGCTGCAAAAATCCCAACTGTGTTGGTAAGAGATTGCCCTGACACTGACATGTCTCCAGGAAAACCTTAGACTCCCCATTTTATTGTCCTTTAACCAAACATACCCTAACATGGTTGCTTGTTTAGCTTTTGTTTTTTGTCTGCATGGCTCATTTATTTGAAATAATTCTATTGTTATGCTTGTGGTTCATCTTTTGACACATCAGAGATATGAGGTGATGGAAGAGCTGAGAACATCTCTTGTTTTTCTTTTCCATGTTTGTGCTGCAGCCTACAAAGATGTTACCATACTGTATTCATCTTCACCAACTCCCTCGAGCTTTTTAATAGCTTATTGCATAACAGTAAACATCAAACTCATATGTTTGGATCAGAAAAGTTACAGTCCCCTGGGAGGTATCTGCCCCACAGTAAACTGATACATTACATCATGGATAAATGTGGAAGTTTTTTCCAGTCAACAGCTCTTAGAAAACCAGTTTCACCCAGTGTGTTCCATCTGTCGGCAGGCCTGGCATGCCTGGGCTGTGATGAATTTCGAGGCTGTGCTGCACTACAAACACCAGAATCAGGGACGTGATGAGAAGAAGAAACTACGACACGCCAGCGGTGCCAGTGCTAATAGTGAAGCCAGCAACAGCGACAGTGAGGTCGATAGCACTGATCACAGTCCTGTACCCTCACCGGGCCAGAAGAAGGTCAATGAGGTGAGAGCCACAAAAAAATCTACAAATCCACATTCACAGTCCTTTTCTCCCTGCAAGGTAGAAATCGTCAGTTAAAATACTGTCTACACTGCCCATGCTGTGTTTGAGCCTAATCAAGCAACACAACTCATCAAGTGAGCTAGTGCATGACATAACCTGCACATATTTCTGACACATTCAAAATTACTGACCAACTACAGATCACAGCATGGACATACATTACCACATTTTTCATTCCAAAGTTTCTGCATTCTTTACAATTACAAAATAAAACAAGTTTTAAACAGAAACATTTTTGGTGACAAGTAGAACATTGACCAGATATTATTTCAATTCTCGGCTTTGAGAAATTCATTTCACTCTGCCCAGTTACTGCTGTTTCCAGTAATCATAAAATTCAGAATTTTGAACTCTGAGTTCTACTGACTGTCCAGATTATACCACACCCCCTTATAGCCAACATCTACAGAACAATATGTTCCTCAGTATATTTTTTTTCTTTATTTCATACATTGAAAGCATATGTCCCTCTGCAGGACCTCTCAAAGACGCTGCTCTTGTACACGGTTCCTGCTGTTCAGGGTTTCTTCCGCTCCATTTCTCTGTCTAGAGGAAATAACCTGCAGGATACACTCAGGTAAGTTAAATGACTGTAACACACAATGAGGAAGTAGTCAAAACCACCAAATGGCACCCATATTCATGTACACCTAGCAGCTGTGGTATGTGAGGATAGGGGGACCTCTAGTGGTAGATGGTAAATGCACTGTTTCATGATCTGTGATAAATAGCCAAGACAGGATTCTGATTTTGTTTCTGTTTGTGTTTCTGTTTTTTAAACTGCTCAGGGTTTTGACGCTGTGGTTTGACTACGGTCATTGGCCTGAAGTGAATGAAGCTCTGGTAGAGGGCATCAAAACCATTCAAATAGACACTTGGCTACAGGTAATACACATGCATAAACACACATTTGATGAGGTGTTAAAAGATTTAAAAACACCATGGTCTGCTAATTTCAACACTTAGTGTGTCAGTGCTATGCTTTGGATTTCACAGTCTTTTTCTTTTTTTCTCTCTGTGCAGGTGATCCCTCAGCTCATAGCTCGAATTGACACCCCTCGAGCCCTTGTGGGTCGTCTCATCCACCAGCTGCTAACAGACATTGGACGGTATCATCCCCAGGTAAGTGTGTTTATACTGCAAGATATTTTGTTTTAGTGTAGAACAGAACCAAGACCACATTTTTATAGTACAGTAAAACCATAGAAACAGTGATTGTTCTCTGTTCACCTCCAGGCTTTGATCTACCCTCTGACTGTGGCTTCCAAGTCTACCACCACTGCCCGTCACAATGCAGCTAACAAGATCCTGAAGAATATGTGTGAACACTGCAACACTCTGGTTCAGCAGGCTATGATGGTAGGAAGAATGAATATTTCTATTTACCAATACTCAAACAAGAAAAGCACTCAGAGAGCTCAGTACTCCGCCATAGTTGTTCATTCCCCCATATGGCATTGTCAGAAATGCAGTATTTTTTTAGATATGCAGCATTTGTTTATTTATTATTGATGATCAGAAATTATGGCAACATAGAATGTGGCCATTTAATGTAGATGTACCCACCAACATACGCCGATCGTCACATAACTCCGCTACATTCCTTGGCACAGTAATAAAATCATCTTCTTTGGTATAGAAAAAGGCTGTGGATTTGTTTCTTAGGGTTAAATTTGAGATTCTGCTGGTCTAGTATTCCAGTATTTAGTTCAGCAATACTGGCATGAATAATTATGTGTAGATCAAGAATTTCTTGTCACTTTATCTTTCAACATCTTTCAGTACCATGTAAAACAAAAAAGAAAAAAAACTGCGGTATTAGAAATCTAAATCAGAAAATTTCGATACTACACAAGTAAAAACATCTATGAAAGAAAAGAATTGAGTGGGGGCGCCCGTATAGCTCAACGCGTTGAGCGGGCGACCCATATACAGGGGCTGGTCCCCGACGCAGCTGGCCCGGGTTCGATTCCCGCTCGCGGCCCTTTGCTGCATGTCTTCCCCCGACTCTTCTTCCCTGTTTCCCGTCTCTCTCTCACTACGCCTATCTAATAAAAAGCCGACAAAAAGGCCAAAAAAAGAAAAAAAAAGAAAAAAAAAAGAAAAGAATTGAGTGTACAGTTGTTGCTGTTGCTTCATGATGTGTTGTCTGTGACTGTGCTATCACGAGTTTCGAGAGGCTTAAATTTGTTTGTATCTATTTTCTTTAAAAAGGCCAAATTTAGATTTTTATCCAGTAAACAGGAAATACCTGAAAAATCAGAAATGATCCAGAATTTGAATAATATTTGAGAAGACCAGATACTTGATATTGCACAGCCCTGAAGATTGGGAGGCAGTATCAGAGACCACTCTGACCTTTTCCTTTTTGTTTTTCTTCTTCTTCCAGGTGAGTGAGGAGCTTATCCGAGTGGCCATCTTGTGGCATGAGATGTGGCACGAGGGCCTTGAAGAAGCTTCACGTCTTTACTTTGGTGAACGCAACGTCAAGGGCATGTTTGCTGTGCTGGAACCTCTGCATGCCATGATGGAAAGGGGACCACAGACTCTCAAAGAGACCTCTTTTAACCAGGTTTGTGTCATTTCCAATTAAGGTTTCATTTAGATTCTTAGTGACCCTAAATTCCATTGTTGAACTCAGAACTTGACTCCAGTGTTGATTTGCGTTGATTTCCATGTTTTTGTTGTTGACATTGCCTGGAAGTGATAGTCAAACATATTACAATACCATTTATCTGCTTTTGCAGTTGCCTTTGCTAATGAAGACAAGTACATACTGAAATTATATATTAATCAAGGTAGAGCATTGATGTTTATTGCCTTGGTTGTCAGAGTCCCTGAATACATGTGTTTTCTCACTCTCATGCTGCAGGCTTACGGCAGGGACTTGATGGAGGCTCAAGACTGGTGCAGGAAGTACATGCGCTCTGGAAATGTGAAAGACTTGACCCAGGCCTGGGACCTCTATTACCATGTGTTCAGACGCATCTCCAAACAGCTGCCACAGGTGAGTGGTGAAAATCACTGTCACTGTAATGAAGCTACACGACCTGAATGAAGCGACACGACCTGTCTACTGCGGTCTGCGTTCGTCCTTATTCAGATATATTAACCAAAAATCTTAATATTTTGTATGACCTCCTTTGGCCTTCATAACAGCTTCCATTCTTGCTTCCACCGTTTTTATGGACTTTTGGACAGTCTCTTTTGTTAGTGAGTTCCAAATAGTTTCTAGCTGTTCCCAGAGACTTGCTTTGGATGAAACTTTGGTGTGATCTGTTTTTGAATTCAATAAATCCCAGATCTGTTCAGTAGAATTCAAGTCTGGACTTTGACTTGGCCAGTCCATCAGTTCCAGTACTCCAGATTTCTTTTTCTTGGTCCAGTAGTCTCTGCACAGTCTGCTTGGGATCATTGTCTTCTTGGTATATGAACCCATGACCAATCAGGTTCAATCCAGAAGGAATTCCATGATGCACTAAGATGTTGTGGTAGACCTTCTTGTTCATGATACCATCCATTTTAACTAATTTGCTCATGCCATTTCCACAAATGTAGCAACATACCAGAATGGAATCTCCACCGGTTTTCACTGTGGGTGCAATGCAACTAGCATCAAAACATCAAAATGTTCGACAGCTTTTCTGTGGACATAAACACAATGATGCTGACCGAAGCCTGTAATTAGAAAAAAAAATTCAGTCGCATCCCACCACTAATATATATATATTCAACATAAACCAGCAAATCTTCTTCTATGCTGACTATGTCAATCTGAGAAATGTGGTTAAAAACAGTTTGCTGAAGCAGCACATCCGTATGTCTCCTGGGGAAATTAGATTTGACATCCCACGACCTCTGTATTCCTGTGTCCATTCCAATCTCTCATCATATCTGATGAGATATATTTTGCATTTCATGTCCCGAAATCTGGCATACTGTCTCTCAGTCATGTAAAATGCCATAGAGGAGTAGAAATTCTGCTGTGATGGCTACTGTGTTTTTGCCAGCATACCAACAGACGGAAGCGAATGGAAGATGATGATAGAGAAATCAATGACTTCTTTAACTCTGCAATTTCTTGTTGAAGTTAATGAACAAGATGCCAAATATAGTGTGGAAAGATATCACGATATAATGAAACGGTGATGATGGAGGTCCAAGAGTAATAGCAGAACATCATTAAATAGCATCTCTCCTTTTATTGTCATACACAGTTTAGCAACAACATTTTGAAATGACATTATAACATCAGATCAAACATATATTTAGTCATTCACAAAGCCAAAAAAAATTATGACATGGATTCTTCAAATTGCAGGTAATTTTGTCTGTGTTAATTACTTTTTTCATTTAATTTTGATCTGTCTCTTAGCTTTCATGAATAAGAATATTATTATTCAGCCTTACACAAAACTGTTATATAAAAAACGTGCTGTTTTGAATCTGTTACTCTTTCAACATCTTCCAAAATACAGCTTAACTCCTTTTTCCTCAAAGATTTCAGTATATTCATTGCATGTTTTAGTCCTTCAATAACTGCCCCACTTTTAAATATAAAACCCTGCATTTACAGTATTATAATTTTGTTTTACATATAAACACTGCATACCTGATGCTATATAATTTATTTCACTTACGAAGCTGTTTACCATCAGTGAAAATGATACTGTGGACTTCAGTAGTACCAAAAAACAGTTTGGTGCAGCATCATGGGTACAAACTTTACTGAGACAAGGTCTTGTTGCTTCTGGAATGAAGATGAAATTGAACAGATAGATGTCATTCCTCACAGCTATCACCACATTGTTCAGTGGCATTGAAAATAGTTTTGTCAGCAGCTCTTACTTCACATAATAAATAGAGACGGCAGTACTATTTGACATTGTAGCACGGCCCAGCTCTTGGGGATGCTCCCTGCTGAGACATTACAGTACGCAGCATGAAAGCCACAGCCACATACCAACATGCTGGTACCAGAGCAAATATTCCTCCATGGGACATTAACATAGAAATAAACCCACTATGAGATTCATGCATCCAGCAGATCCAGAGCAGATTGGGGCTGTAACCATACATGGTAACCATATATCAGCATTCAGAATTTAATCATGAAGGCCTTTAAATAATATACCACATCAGATGCAGCTTCAATGACTAATGGTTGAATGCTGACAAGCAGCAAATGCATTTAGAAAGAGAAATGTTCCAGAGTAATCTATAAAAGATTGTGAATAAACAATTTTTTTTTAGATAAAACCATATCTTGGATGTGAGCCAGTGTCTGGTACAATCCGCATATTGCTTTAGGCACTGTTGGCAGATGCTGTTGGGTCAGTGCAGCTTTTGTACACAACAGACTAAAAACTAATTTTCTCTTCCTGTGCTACATCCGCACCTCTTCCACTTTCTCCACAGCTAACCTCCCTGGAGCTACAATATGTGTCTCCAAAGCTGCTGATGTGTCGGGACCTGGAGCTTGCTGTACCTGGCACTTACGACCCCAACCAGCCTATTATACGCATCCAGTCCATCGCCCCCTCCCTGCAGGTCATCACCTCCAAGCAGCGCCCACGCAAACTCACCATCATGGGTAAGATTTGAAGAAAACTGCACAGGCTTATGTTCCGTTATATTAGGAAAATAGATTAAAGAATATTTCTAATCATGTGATTTCAGCAGGCATTGAATGGGCCATCACATTAGAGAAAAATCCAGTGTCTGGAAAAATAAACAGCTCCAAGTCTGTGGTTTATTTAAAATTCATGCCAAAGTTCTTTATGTATTGCTAATACTCAACAGTAAAAACGTCCTGACCAACAGAAACCAAATTAAACCAGCAGTCAACTTAATGCAAAAATGAAAAGCCAGGCTTAGTGACCAGCCAGCGCCGTATCACAGATACCATGCAACCACGTTTTTCATTTTCTGTCCTAAGAGAAATACACAGACCCGATATGGCAGGAACCCTCCCAGCACTGTTCATTGGCATTAAATTGAACACAGATATAAATAATTCTGACGCTTTATCCCCTACTCTGCTGTATGATATGAAATATGATGGTGAGGTACTTCAGGAAAGGCACAGCACTATAAAGTCACCTTGTCTTGAAGCTAAATCCACACATTATCAATCACAAATAGTTCACTCTGCTTCACACTTTTTCACTGAACAATGCGATACCTTGTTCTGATGTATCCCATCAGTGTTACACAACACACTCTGTAAAAGATGATAGCCAATAAATCAACTGACCTCTGGAGCAAGACTTCAGATTAAGACCTGTCACCCACTGCAGGCACCTTAGATTTACTGTCTGTGCTTTGTCCCCCTAGTGGCACACAATACATTGCTTACTGGGAGTGCCATTAGAGGCACATTTAGGATAAAACAGGGACCTTGTCTTACTCTTTCCACTGGGAATGTCAGTTTACTCCATTAAATGTAATATGGCAGTTACATTGCTGGTGAAATAGTGAAACAATTAGATAAGTGACATCATCTGTGCTTTAGAAATGTTAAGTACATTTCCCTTTCTATCATCCTGAAAATGTAATTCAATTTAAGAGGATTGAGTTGATGTCACAGTTCATCCAGTGATTGTACACATACATATTTTCCACTCCATGAGAGTTGCTGGGGAAAAAATATTTTTAGTATGCATTTGTAAAGCTTTGTTCTGCTTTATAAATCCAGTGTTGCTTCAAACAGAGGGTGTCCAGGAAGCAGGGGATTATTGGAACAAAGCTTATTTTAGGAGTCATGTATACTAATCTGTGTTTGGTTTGCAACAATGTGGAAGGTACACCACCGTTCAAAAGTTTGGAGTCACTTAGAAATGTCCTTATTTTTGAAAGAAGAGCATTTTTTTCAGTGAAGATAACATTAAATGAATCAGAAATACAGTCTAGACATTATTAATGTGGTAAATGATGATTCTAGCTGGAAACGGCTGATTTTTATTGTAATATCTACATAGAGGTACAGAGGAACATTTCCAGCAACCATCACTCCTGTGTTCTAATGCTACATTTTGTTAGCTAATCATGTTGAAAAGTGAATTGATGATTAGAAAACACTTGTGCAATTATGTTAGCACATGAATAAAAGTGTGAGTTTTCATGGAAAGTATAAAATTGCTTGGGTGACCCCAAACTTTGGAACGGCAGTATACGTACGAATACGTATATCAGAATTCAAGGTTTCCCAGCCCAACATTGTATTGTCACCAGTTAAACAACTAGAGCTGTCTCAATCACTCTGCGTAATGGACGAAGTGCATCAACATCAATATTTTGACAAATGCATGTTTTTTTTCTTCTTTTTTATTATAGTTTATTATAACAGATGTTTTACTTCAGTATCACTGCGCATCATCTCTCCTGCTCTCTCATATGTACTGCATTTTAATACAGCCAAATTTCCAATTAAGCTGTTCTCATTTACATATTTTTCTGTTTCTGTTGTCACACAGTGGAGTAAATATAAAATAAGGACTAAAACGCAGCCCATTAAGACTACATGTTAATCAAGCTGCTGCTCTGCACCGCTGTAATCCTGATTTTTAACCACGATGTTGTCAAGCTCACCATACATGAAGAACTGAAGACGATGGCTAAGAATCAAGTTAGATTTTTGTAAAGTTTTAAAACAACTTCCAAAGTCAGGGAACGTGATGAGTAGAAAATGAGTTGTTTTAGTAAAATGTCCACAATATGTTGCACCTCATTTACATACAAACATACAGACTGAATGTTTTATCATTTTAATAGAAAGGTTTAAGGTTTATTAGAATGATTTAATAGAAACTTCACTTAGTAATTGTCATTTTGCTTTTTCAGAGGAAAATTGATTATTAGCATTATGTATCTACTTGTTCATTTCAATAGATGAATCAATAGAAAAATAGTTATTACCAGTAGATCTTTGATCAATATTGCATACTTCACCTGTTGGTAGTTTTAATGTAGGGCATATCAGTGTAGTGTGAGTGGAAAATATTTATAGCCTTATCTAACCTTACTTCAAGAGATGGTAATAGAGGCAGCTGCAGAACAGCAGGAGAGCATCATGGAGGAAAACCAGTCTGGCCAAATCCAACCAAATAATGATTTTTAGATAATGATTCAACTCCCTTTGAGCAGGGAATCACTGTTGTGTTTTATGGTCCCATCTGCAGGTAGTAACGGCCATGAGTTCATGTTCCTGTTGAAGGGCCACGAGGACCTGAGGCAGGATGAGAGAGTCATGCAGCTGTTTGGTCTGGTCAACACACTGCTGGCCAACGACCCTGCGTCCTTGCGCAAGAACCTCAGGTAGACACTCATTCTAAGTCATTTCCACACTCACAAGAGCATCACTTGCTCAAATTCCAAGGGACAGAAAGTTTTGCACATTTTGAGAGCACATATGTGACAAAGAATTGTTTGTGTTTGTTTTGGCTCTATGTTGGATTCATCAGCATTCAGCGCTATGCCGTGATCCCCCTGTCCACCAACTCAGGCCTGATTGGCTGGGTGCCCCACTGTGACACCCTGCATGCCCTCATCAGAGACTACAGAGAGAAGAAAAAGATTTTGCTGAACATTGAACATCGCATCATGCTCAGGGTGAGGAACCACCACTCAGCAGTGAGAACAGTATTTATTTCCATTGTCGGGCTTTTATTTTCTCAGTTTCACTCAGTTAATTAGCCTAGCCTAGTAATATCAAGATGTTCCAAACAAACACATTCACAAGATGGAATTTAAATGTGCTATCTTATTAAATATAGATTTAGGTGTAAATGACCTTATGTGCTCCCATTTTAATTGTTTTCTGCCAATAGTGTCTGATTCATGAAATGTTTTTGAATTTGTTGTTTTCATATAAAATCGTTCATACTAAATAGATTCATCAAAGCTGAGGAAACATCTGTTTTTAGTGATTATATCAATGAATACCAATCAGTCCTTAATGAAAACACATTCACAGACCCTTAATTGTTACAAATGATCTTTATATCTCTCAATAGTCATAGGAGAACACAGATGCATAACTTTCACCACTCTAGTGTCACTACATAAAGTAAAAGTGTCTCAGATGACCTGGGAGCAGGCACAGAGCAGGTTCACAGCTTGACACCTGCTTATAGGGAATGAATACTAGAAAAAAGTATCATGTCAGACAAAAGAAACATCAAGAAGGTCACAGGAGAAAAGCAGGGCTCAGGTTCAAGTGCCTTTTTTTTCATGATAGGATGATGACATCTTATCCAGCCTTGACGGGATTTACTGGTTAGAAGGATGACAAGTGGCAGACCTTCTCAGTCTGAGTGCAGGCAAACAGGGAATGTCATTGAATATAATAGCATGCCTCAATATTGTGGCTTATTTTCTATTTGCTTATGATGTTTGAATTATTAATGATGTGTTATATTCCTGTGTAAGACTTTGACATGACAAGATCCTGAGGTCACCTGTCAGTCAGTGAGGCCATTAAGTGGTTAGAAGATGAGGCTGATGGAAGACAGAATGTGTGTCCCACTGTTCCTTACCTAAAACTTTACAAACAAGACAAGCACTGAGAGAGTGCAGTACTCTGCCATGGCTGCTCACTTGTTGTATCATTTCCGACAGATGAAATCTTTAAAAAAAATTAGTGTCAGAAATCACGGCACCATAGAATGTGGCCATTTAATATGGATGTACCCACAAACAAAACGACCATGTGCTGAGCACAGGCGTGTGTTATACATGTGTACATTATGTACAAATACCAAACCGCGTGACCTAAATATGTAGCAGGTGGGAAATGATGGGACTCGGAAACACCCCCACAATTTAATCAGTCGTTCCTTGTATAATTTCTGACGGATAAATAGGATCGCAATCATGTGATCTGTCAACAGGCACCTGATATAGTGTTCTCTTGTAGTCATAGTTACAGTGACGCCGTGCCGCTATCTCACAGTGATACAGAAATCTTTAACAAATCCATGGATCCAGACTGTAAGACACATCACTGCCAACATCTAATCACTTGGTCCTTGTGTCATTTCTGACTTTCCCTGAAAATTTTATCCAATCTGTTAGTCCGTTTTTGAGTAAAGTTGCTAACAGACAGACAGATGGACAGACAAACAGATGGACAAACATACGCCGATCGTCACAGAACTCCACTGCATTCCATAGCAAAATAATAAAAGTAAAGGATTAAATGTAAAGGAGAAGTATTCTGATGATTTTCAGAGCTGTATTAACTTTTCAGGGAGCTCCCTTGTTGAAGCTGCAGGGCAGTTTATAAAATTTGAAACTTAACTATTAAATTTTTTCTTTTTAAGAACGAACACCTTTACGACACTGGGATGTGCTTCTATCAAGTTGATAATTTCCTGTTGCCTGAAACTGGTTCATATTTCAGCACAAACACTGCATCAATGTTTAAGGCCCTCTTCATCACTTTATTGATTTGACTTTAGCGAGTCGTAGGTATGTCAATACTTTCAGTGGACATACAGTATAAAGATTTCCATAAACTCATCCAAGTAAGAATTCAAAAAATATTCCAAAAGGCACATCATGTGTCACCAGACCATCAGTATTCACCAAAATATTGTACTGTATATAGAGCCATGTATTAACAACGTTTAACAAAAAGCATTTTTAATCACATTAATTAAATAGGTTTTGCTCTGTGAGTGTGTATTGTTCAGACACACTTCTGGTAACTGAAATGACATCACACTCTGCTGTGAAGTGAGTGATGACATTTTTTAGCATAATTGTGGTGACAGGTCAAGTTAGAATAGCAATCATTGTCTTTTTAATACACTCCCTCCGTTCCTCCATTTTAGGAGTCTTTCTATGCTGCTGTTCTTCATTACTCTGTGATGACTTTCCAAATTTCTAATTACTGAGCAGAAAAACGTTCAGATTACATCTTTTTCTTAAAACTGGGACTGTGTAGGTGTTACTTTTAAAGAATTTCATCTATGTATTTCAGATGGCCCCAGACTATGACCACCTGACACTGATGGAGAAGGTGGAGGTGTTCGAACACGCTGTCAACAACACAGCCGGAGACGACCTGGCCAAGCTCTTGTGGCTCAAGAGCCCCAGCTCTGAGGTGACACGTTCCTCCGTTCTACTCTGTCATCACTAGGGCTGCAGCTTGTGATTATTTTAGTGAATGATTATTTTGGTAATTTATCGAGTAATCGGATTCCGCGCTTGGCATGCGTGTTACAACATTAAAAGCGAGAGAAAAGTGAGCGAGCTGTGCAACAGAAATAGCCGTCATGGCAGAACACGGGGGGACATCTGCTGTGTATTGTACATATATAGTATAGTACAGGGGTATTGTACATATGTAGTATAGTACAGGTATATTTTACATATATAGTATAGTACAGGGGTATTGTACATATGTAGTATTGTAGTATATGTAGTATGAATTTTAGTTGAATACCCACTAAAACTCAAAACCAGGGGAACCTGACATGTATGTAGTTGGTGATGCAGAAATCCCATAAATATGTCTTTATGTTTGGTCCGTTTAAACTGCTGGTACTACAGCTGATCAGTTTATTAGTATTTATTACAGAGAATATTCAGTCAATAACATTAGTTTCACTTTGATCTGGCCACATATTAAAATGATTTCATTCATTATGAGACAGTGTCAGACCTACATGCACTTCAATACAATGTCCTGTTTGAATATATGAAGTTTGACAGTTTTATTGTGCAGCTGTCTGTTAGAAATAATCAGCTGTATTGATAGGTACATTAAATATAATAATGCACGTTTAACAGTTTTCTACCAACATTCCTGTCTTACATAATTAAAATAATTATTACATAATTTCCAGGCGCAGCTTTTTAAGGTCATAAATGTTCCTCAATGTTCTCCATTAAAACAACCTGTTCCCGATTGGTTAATTTTGCGCAGAAAATAAGTCAAATGATTGTTAAACACTCGAGTTTGAAGTAGAAGGTTTAAGTTAACAAAGAAAGTTGAAAATCACCTTCATATCTGTTAACTTTGACTGAGGTTTTAGTTTTTGTCAAGCCAGTTCACACAAAGAAAGTCTGACTATGTCAAACTGCTTTCATAGTTCAGCCTCTGATCTGCTAAATGCCGTAAACACTAGAAAAGCTGTGCCTGTTAAAATAGAAGGGTCAAGTCAAATTTAAAATCCCCTTATAATTTATTGATTATAGGTCTGGGTACGTATAGCATGATGTCTCGGTCTGGACTCGGACCGCGGTCCACCAGTTAGTGACCTGGGATCTAGTATGAAGTAGATTAAACGAAGCCTCGATTCAGAGAATTTTGCCTCGACGAATTTGAGTAATCGAATTACTCGAATAACTCGAAGAATCATTTCAGCCCTAGTCGGCACTGGGGAGGATGACTGTGGGCGGGTCCTGCATATAATGTCAAGAGCGCTCAATTATAGAACCGAAAATTTGCAGATCATATGTCACTAACGACCTGCTGACAATTTTGGAAAGGTTTCATTATTCCAAAGACTAAGATATTAGGGAGATCTGTCCAGATCCTCACTGTAGTTTGTTCCTTTTCTGACTGTTAAGAAGAATACAGTTTACAGAAGTGAAATAGCCCTGCTGGAGATTTCTCTTCCATTTTCCACAATATTCTGCTCTAATGACTCAGACAATTTCTCATTATGCTGGCGTCATTTCTCCTTCAGGTGTGGTTCGACAGAAGGACCAACTACACCCGATCTTTGGCTGTGATGTCTATGGTGGGCTACATCCTTGGGTTGGGTGACAGGTGAGCTACTCATCTAAAAGACTGAAGTCATACTCATACATTATTTTGAATAATTTTTTAGAATAAAAACATGGGAAAAGATAAATAAGAAGATGATGTTTCTACCCATAGGCATCCATCGAACTTGATGTTAGACCGATTAAGTGGCAAGATCCTACACATTGACTTTGGAGACTGTTTTGAGGTAAGAGGAGATGTTTTTTGATACAGTCAACAGATTATTTTTCAGCATGTTTCTGAACTTATCCTCACATAACATTTACTAGGTGGCCATGACCAGAGAAAAGTTTCCTGAAAAGATCCCGTTCCGACTGACGAGGATGCTGACCAATGCGATGGAGGTATGCAACTCTGCCATGCTGTGATAAACATTAAAATGTCTTATTACTGTAGTTCAGAAAGTCAGAAAAGTCTGTAGCAGAGAATTCTCATCAGTTCTCAGTTTCTTATTTTTCCCAAATCATTTAAGTGTAAAACACTACAAATATTCTTCTAGTGGACTTACATTAAATCCTGTCTGAGCTGCTTCTCCTTTGTCCTCTGTATTTTTTTCAGAATAATTACTTTTTTTTTAAGTGTGCAGGGTTTCATCAGAAGCCATGACTCACTGTACCTTGTACTTAATGAGCAAAGAAAAAAGGAATGAAACATGAAAGCATTAAGAAATAAAAGCCAGCATTTTAAGAGGTTTTAATTGTCCTCTCTTTAGCTACTGGAAAGGTTTTTAGAAATGTGTTTGAAAAGCTTCTTCAAGCCAAGCACAGTTCAGTTATTTAAATATAAACATGTGGACTGCTCTACCACTAAACCTTAAAACCTCTGACTGGCTCCTGCTTTTAACTACTAAGTACTTTGATGGCTGTTTAAGGTCCCATGTGGGGAAAATCCAGTTTTGTTGTGTTTGTATTTCTTTTAAATTTGTAAGTGTAAAATGGAAAGGCTTTCTTCCACTATTCTTCTAACTCCTCCCAAAGCGAGATGGTCTGCTAGCTTTTGAGGCTAGTAGAATTTTATCCCGTTTCTACCTAGATATTGAGGAACCAGTCTTTGTTCAATCCTTCTCTCTCAGTGCCATCTTGTGATCTATTCAGAATCTCTCAATCCACCTTGTTAATCTATTTTGAAGAGTTGCTTATGCAAACTCAAATGGGCAGTGTTCTGCTGTTGGCTTTATGAGTGAACTGAAGGGTCTTCATGCACTTCTAGCATCTGAGGAACTAATTGTTTATTTTTGTTGGCAATGTCACCACAACAATAATATAATCCTCAGTGTTGGCACATTATGCAGCTAGTCCACCTGATATTACCATTAGCTTTGCTGATATGCCCACAGGTTAGAATTCTGTGGAAACTGTAATGCTGAGGGAAATTCAGAGGTGGTGGAACTTTTAAACAACCAGTGAACAAGGACTGGGTGGTTTACTGTGTTTTAATTTCACCTGTTGTGCTTCAGTGCAACCTAAACTCAAACCAGTTTTTACATCTGTTTACTTCTCTACTGCTCTCTGTCATCACTTCTACTGCATTTGAATACATCCAGACACCCAATACATCTCTTCTAATTTGCATAGTTGTACTCATTCTGCCTGAAATGCAGTCCATTATGACTTCATGTTAACGTTCAGTTACTTCAGAGGCATTTCCTAACTGCCAGACTGCACCGCTAAAATATAGATTTTATAACCGCAATGCTGTCTTACAAACATGACAAATGTAGAATGATTATTCAGAGAGAAAATAAGAAGCAATAGAAAGTCCTGGATGCGCGTATCATTCATTCACGTTCTCATTTAATCTGTGTCTACTTTCATGCTGTCAGCTGTTTACCGTGCCATCAATTACAGGAGCAGGGAGAGTCTTATTCCTGAGGAGGGCATGGATGGCAGCAGGACAGCTATATTTAAAGCTATAGATGCTGAAACAGCCTGTTTTACACAGGGCTAAAAAGGATAAGGGATAATAAAGTACTTATGAAATTAACCGTTTGTGGTATTTTGAGCTAAAAAATTCAAAGACACATTGTAAGGATGTGAGAGTTTCATTGGTTTATAGAAAGGGGGCCCAATATGGGACCTTTAATGTACAAACACTAAACAGAAACCTAAATATCTGATCGTGTGAAAAGTTTGGCCCTGTCAGTAATGTTTGCGTTTGGTTGTGTGTCAGGTAACTGGCTTGGACGGTAACTACAGGATCACCTGCCACACAGTGATGGAGGTGCTGAGGGAGCACCGGGACAGCGTCATGGCTGTGCTGGAGGCCTTCGTCTATGATCCGTTGCTCAACTGGAGGCTCATGGACAGTAAGAGATCGTCAGCTTTTCACATTCAGGACATCTTCTCTAACTGTCAGAGAAGGAAAACAGATGATGGACAAATTACATAGTTCATCCTCAACTAACCACCACTGCATACATGACAGTTACAATGAATTGAGCAGGAACAAGTTGAGGTCAGTAAAGTCATTTTGTGAAGGTCAGTGCAGATTAATCGTCTTACAGCTGATGCTGCTGTTTTTAAGCGGTGAGTAGTGTGGACGTTAAACTTAATCACATAAGGCAGTGTTGGATTTCTGTTGGCTTGTATTTTAGAGAAAATAGACCAAACGGTTGAAGAAGTGGTGTAGACATCTAAAGGTCATTGATTAAATTGAATTGAACAAAGTGGATGAATCTCTCTGACAGTCCATGAATACTGTTAAGGTTACCGTCAGCAAGACGTTTAAATAACAGAAAAATACATCAGTTTCATTAAGTAATGTGAAGAAAATGTATCGTTAAAGATCTCTCATACTTTACTGTCTATAACCACATTATTAAACTGTACTTTCGTGCACTACATTTTTCTGTAGAGGACAGGTCTGCAAATGTTTCACTATCCTTAAATATGTTGGGATTTCTGGTAAAATTCTCAAGTTCTGAAGGTCAAGTCTTAGAGGGACAGTGTTGTGTTACGATTAGAGTTTATTCATCCTTCTTTTTAGGTTTAATTTGAAGAAAAAATAATCATCAAGGAATTTGTAGATATTTCGTTTTGTCATTAATGCTCTGAACCCAAAGCAGTTTGTCTGGCTTTTTTAGTTCCGGTCACATTTTTACTCACCATGGGTTAATTTTTTACTGCAATATAAAATCTTTACTTAAACTATGGAAACAGCAAAACCATGGATAGAAGTAGAGAGAACTCAAACATGTATTCTGTGCAGTATGACACAGTTAGAATGCCATAAATGAAAAAAAGGAATAAATGAAAGTTTAATTTCTTTGATTTGTTTTACAAAAACTGAAAAAGAACTTGATTCAATGCAGCTACAAATTGTTACCTATATTTGTAACAGAGACATGTGTAATAAAGTGATTTTGATGAAATCTGGAAATTTTTATGCTTAAATTTTGATCATTTTGCTAATTGAACAGCACTTCACATATGAGCAGTTCAAGGACCACTGGAAGGTTGAAAATCTAACAGCTCTTTCTGTTTTCACAAGTTTTATCTCTGATAAATTGGGTAATTTTGGAGATTTGTTTTAAAAGACAACTTGTCTTTGAATTTCCCACTTTTTTTTAGGGTTAAACAATTTTAGCGATTTATGGTTTCAGGATGTATTAGCAACTTTTAGGTGTACATAGATGTTTAATCTGGGAGACAATTTTCTACATGTAAATAATTTAAAAAGAGCTTTTTTCTGTTTTTAGAAAGTCAGAGTAGTATTGGTACTTAATGTAAGGTGAATGAAAAAGAGCACTTTAAAAATGAAGTGTCATAAAAGTCATGTCATGGAAAATGCTTCTGTCTCACCCACAGCAAATACCAAAGGCAACAAGCGTTCACGTACCAGGACGGACTCGTACACCGCTGGACAGTCAGTGGGTCAGTGTTCAGTACATACCGCATCTTCCAGTTTTGAACGTATTGATGCAAATCCATGTTTAAATCCGTGACTGTGTCATGCTGTCTGCAGAGGCCCTTGAGGGGATAGACCTTGGAGAGACCACACACAAGAAACCAGGGACCACAGTGCCTGAATCCATCCACTCCTTCAGTGAGTCACCAGCTCCTTTTGACATTTCACTCATTTGTTGTACAACCCTGTAGTTTTTCTCAACTCATTTTACCACCTCAATACCAAGCTCTCTTGCTGTCATAAATGATTGGTGCAACTGCTATGCTATCATAATGCAGCATTTAATCTACTTGGTTTTCCTTCAGCTGCAAAGAGGCTTGGTACCGCGAGTGCATAGTGTGTTTTTCTAATGTTGTCAGTAGTTGTTGTTGACACCAGCTTGTTTGTGTCTTTGAAGTTGGAGATGGGTTGGTACAGCCTGAGGCACTCAACAAGAAAGCTATTCAGATTATCAACAGGGTCCGGGACAAACTTACAGGTGAGTTCATCAGCAAGAAGCAACAGCAAGCTAAAAGTGACGACAAATATCAGCTTAAGTTCTGCTGTTTCATTTTCATCCACAAGCTTTTTTTTTCAGGAATGCAGCATTTGTTGATTTATTAGTTTTTGGTGTTCAGAAATCACAGCAACATAGAATGTGGCCAATTAATATAGCTGTGCCCACTAACAAAATTACCTTACGCTGAACACATGCGCATGTTATGCATGTGAACATTATGCACGGATACTGGATCGTGTGACCTAAACGTGTAGCAGGAATTGATGGAACTTAGAAACACCCCCACAATTTAGCCCATTGTTCCTTGTATCATTTCCAACAGATAAGTCCTGATAAGTCCACAGCGATCGATTTGTAGTAGAATCGCAGTCATGTGATCGTCAGCAGGCAGCTGACGTAGTGTTCACTTGTCAGAGTTACAGTGACACAGTGTTGCTAACTCGCATTGATACAGAAATCTTGAACAAATCCATGGAACCAGACTATAAGCCGCATCACTGCCAAATCTAATCACTCGGTGCTTGTGTCATTTCATCCAAATTCGTTAGTCTGTTTTTGAATAATGTTACGAACAGACAGACAAACCAACACTGATCATCACATATATCTGCAGCGTTCCTTGGCGGAGTAACACTACTTTTATCAGTTGCTCATAGAAGTGCAATGTCATAGTAGTGTAAAGAAAATGTACAATTAAAGATAACTCTCACTCTGTCTATAACCACATTGTTAAACTGTATTTTAGTGCACTATATTTTTCTGTAGAGGAATGTTCTCTGCAAATGTTTCACTGTCCTTAAAGATGTTGGTGTTTCTGGTTAAATTCTCAAGTTCTAAAGGTCAAGTCTTACAAGGATAGTGTTTGTTTCTTATAGGTCGCGACTTTTCCCACGATGAGACACTGGATGTACCAACACAAGTAGAGCTCCTCATCAAGCAAGCCACATCTCATGAAAACCTGTGCCAGTGCTACATCGGATGGTCAGTACTCCCTTCTGCTGTATTTAAAGCAGTGATGCA